>NW_028250914.1:0-62128 GCF_964263255.1 Lissotriton vulgaris | reverse complement strand
CTCGGGGAGCCAAACAGAGAACTGGACCGCACTATCTAACTTAAAACACGAATGGCTAAAAAGTCAAATTACATGGGGCTATGATGACTGAGTACCTCAGAGCAAACATAGCCCCAAATGGCCTTATTGTCAACAATTTTCCCTACCTTTTTCTTGAGGATGCATTTTTTAAAAAAGAGTGGTCACTAGTAGCATGGAGATGCACTAGGGACTGGCTCATCCTGATCATGAATACCGCGAAAAGGATAGCGGATGCTATCCTGATCAGAATTCAGGCTGCAGAGGGTGCAATTAAGGTCATTATACAGACTACAGCCTACAAAAGCAAGGGCCAGATGTAGGTAAGTTAATTTTACCGATTCATAAATACCGAATTTTACCCAATCGATATTTATAAATCAGTAAAATTGAGTGGGGGAGATGTAGAAAGAATCGCTAATTGAATTACCGATTCTGTAAGAATCGGTATTTACAGAATCGGTAAATACCGATTCGGTAATGCCCATTGATTCCTATGGGCTTCAATGCCCATAGGAATCAATGGGCATTACCAAATCGGTATTTACCGATTCGGTAAATACCGATTTTTGCAAGGGTGCAGGGGGTGTCACTTTGACACCCTCTGGCACCCCTATTTAAGGCATGTGTGACATGTGGCACACAGACATGCCCTAAGGGCATGTCCGTCTGTCACATGCCATAGGTGTGCATGCACACATGTGCATGCACACCTGGAATCAGTATTTTACCACCCAATTGGATTGGGTGGTAAAATACCGATTCGGTAAGGCCTGTGGGACTCAGAAGAGTCCCACCTACATTTCAAAATTTGCGAATCGGTAAAAATACCGATTCGGTATTTTACCGATTCTGTAAATTTACCGATTCTGTAAATTTACCGAATTAGTAAAAAAGGGCCCCTACATCTCAAATGACCATTTACCGGTCAGTAACGGCCGAAATCGGCCGTTACCAGTCGGTAAATGGGCACCTACATCTGGCCCCAAGTTAGCAGAAATCAACGCTGAGATTGCTGACAACAGGGCATACTTGATTAAATAGAAAATTACCAAGCTCCAAAAAGACATACAGAAATTTTTTACTGAAAAGGTATACCCATATCTCAAGGCAGACTACACCACAACTGCAAGTGGTTACTCCTCGGAGGATAACTCTGGTCAGTCCAGGAGGGGCTCGTCATCCCTGAGTGACTCTAGCACTGGGAGTAGGAACAATGAAAAAACCTGTAACTACCAACCACCCATATACCCCCCATACAACATGCCACCTTATCAGGGTCCTCAATTTTGGAACTATCCAATGTACCAACAAGGGCCAACGCCCCCTTTTTTCCAACATGGCTCAGAACAACCTTTTTTAGACAGAGGCTGGGGCAGAGGAAGAGGGCACAGAAGAGGGCACAAAAGAGTTCAGTGACAGGAACAACCTGCAAGGCCAGGCGAGACCAGGAGCCAGATGAGGGGGAAGAGAAATTAATCATCAATCTCTCAACCCGGGTCCTCACTGCAATTGAAGAAAAGGTCCTGCAAAAAGGCTTAGGTTTTGTTCCTACTCCCAAGGTTGATAAATTTCACGATCATTGTGAAATCCAGGGTTTCTTTCGCAAGATAAGACTACAAGCGTTTTTCCAGGACAAAGATCCTCCGTCTGTGGAGGACTCCGGCCAACGTAAACCATCGAACTTCACCCCTAATAGTAGCATGGTACCCCATGAAGTCCTGATGTTTGAACAGGCAGTACTCCGAGAACTGAATCAACCCAGCTCAGACCCTCCCTATCACAACCTGTCAGCCGCGGAATCCATGGCTGTCAGGAATTTGGCTAGTGATAAGAATCTCACGATTAAACAAGCCGACAAGGGTAGGGCCACGGTGATTATGTCCTCTTTGGACTATGATACTGAGTGCTGCAGACAGTTGAGCGATAGGAGGTACTACACCCCCATCCAGGAGGATCCAAGTCCCAGATTAAGCAGAGTTATTTTCATAATGACGTTCACTGCAGAAAATGAAGAGTGGATCACTAAAAAAGAATCAGAATTCCTTCAGACTAAAGAACCAATAACACCGTATTTTTACTGCCTCCCCAAAATACACAAAGGGGGGACCCCAGTTCCAGGAAGACCTATTGTGTCTGGCATTGGGTCGGTTCTAGAACCACTGTCCAAATTTGTGGACCATTTCCTCCAACCATTGGTCAGGGCGACACCATCATTCATCAAGGACACAACCAATGTCCTCCGTTTACTGGAGGGACTTCAACATCCAGAGGGAGTCGACCTTTTCGTCACCCTGGATGTGGAAGCTCTCTACAATAAAATTCCTCAGAGGGCGACCCTTGAGGTATGGTAAATATTTTACCGTACAAGTTTTCCATATAATTACAAGTAAAAGAATAGCTCAATAAAATGAAAGGCAGAGTCCGGGGTGTCTGAGTCTTAAAGGGCTTTAATTCAGAATGACTCGAGTCAATGGAGATCTATTCCATCAATACAAGGGTTCGGATATGCAAGGGAAGATGTCAGGAAAGATGTCCACGATTTATTAACAGTACATGACATATATAGTAAAATGACACAATAGCATTGAATACAGTAGGCGTGACAAGTGAAATGTATATGATAAGAACACATGTGCGTAGCAAAAAGGCGTGAACATGGGTGTGTACAGAGGCGTGAACTAGAAACGTCACAGAAAAGTGTCACAAGTGGGTGGATGCTTAGTGAATTCTTGCAGAGTCAGCTGAAACCTGTGGCCTGAATGCGCGCGCAGCTAATATGACGTGTGATTGACGTGTATCTGGGGGAAGCTAAGGGTCTGACTTTTAACACTAGTAGAAGAGACATAAGTCTGGCATGTCAGATCGACCTGTTCCTAAAACATATCTGATATCTTGTGTCTGGAGGATGGTTAATCTGGAGTAAATGGTCTTTCGAGCAGAGGCTATTCTATACTGAATGTATGCGTGTCTAGGTGCAAATGCGCGGAGCCAGGGCCTACCATGGTAATGGGAGCAATGAATTACATGAGGAGGACAGGAAGGCTTGGCCCTTTACTCTGCAGTCGGGGAACTGTTTACTTATTTTACTAGACAGGAATGTGTTTTCGAGGAGGTTGAGCTGGCTACGCTGATAACTTGAAGGCAAAATACTGTTTTTGGCAGGCAGAGCAGGCCGAGCTGGGCACCGCTCGCTTGGCAGGAAGTAAGGCAGAGGTCAGGGATGCATTTCATCTCCACGTTGCAGCTTGTCGGAGACAGAGACAGAAAGTGGTTCAATGGCAGGATTCAGGGCCTAACTCGGCAGAGCCAGGAAAACGTGAAAGTGCACCATGTAAAGACGGTGGCACGGCATACTTAGGAACTGAATTATCAATCCATTCATGATGGATCTGATAGAGGACATGTTAACGTTGGACGCAAATGTATTTGCGTCTTCAGATTCGGTTGCGGAGGGAAGTTACATGCACTTTAACTCGTACATGGAGACGATGGGGTACTCGTTAGGGGACATACCTGACCATAAAAATTTCAATTACCTCATTCCCTCCTTGTCCCCTATGGACCCATTAGGATATATCTATTTTCATGAGACCATCTATCTGTTCGTATAATATCATCTGTTCTTCTTTCTTTAATCGGGAATGGGAACATGAACTTGAACGGGGAATACAAGCTGTGGCGCACAAGCCGCAAATCGCTGGCCCACATTGAAGACATAAACAACAACTGAACACAATGGCCAATATAATCCCTAGGAATGACAATAGCTTCCAACCCCAGGCGGTTATTACACTCCAGAGCCAACCGGACCAAGTCCAGGAGCCTGGGTTCTGGTGTATCTGATGGGCAATCTCGTGAAGTCTGGTGATGGCCTTATAGACTGAAGGCGCGTTATTAGGAATAAACACGCAACAACTGGATCCGATGACTCTACAAGCCCCGCCCCTATCGGCCAGGATGACGTCAAGGACAAGGCGGTTCTGGAGAACAACAAGTCTCATAGCAGACTGCTCCTCTGTTAAGTTGCCCAAAGCTGAAGTAGTCTCATTCACTACTGCTTCGAGAATTCTGGTTAATTTGCGTATCAATTTACTATTGGAGACTGTGCCTAAATAGGGAAAGAATCCTTTATTGAAATCTGTATATTGTTCCCATGCGGTTTCAGTAAAATCAACTAATGGAAGATCTCTCTTGTGCCTAACTAGATTGAGGCGGGAATTTCTGTGATAATCAGATGGGGCTAGAAAAACTGGTGGCAATAAGAAGGCAATGAAACAAGTACCATCCCAGCCTAGAGGTAAACGTACATAAGCTGTATGACCACAAATGAAATAGGAATGTCGGGAAGCTTTGAATGTAGACTTGCCTTCATCACTGAATTCGACCACAGTAGTGCAATCACTATGGCCTAGATGTACTGAACCATTCTTTCTGACGCATAATACACCCTTAGCTGGTAAAACTGATATGGATGGCAAGTCTGGACTAGTTTCTGACTGAACATTTAGAATCATGAGGTTGAGTGTAAAATTGCCTAATCCATACACTTCATTTTCTAGATCGGTCCCTGTCATTTGTGGAAGACCTTCTTCATCTGGGAAACATGCTTTGTTCATGACTGTGTTCAGGTTCCCCCATATCCATTTGCCTTGGGAAACCCTTGATTCAGTGTCTAAAGAGGATATTAAACTAAACCATGCACCACAGGAACCATTATGTGTAAACGGGTAAGGAAAGAGGGGCAGAGCTCCCTTGTAGTTCTGATAGGGAGGGAGTCGGCCACATATCCAACAGTTGGTGGCATTGTTGATCTGGTGAGAATGGTGTAACATACGAATGAATGTATTGTTGCGCAGCGCAAGTCGGTAAGACAATTCGTGTGGAGGTAGTTCACTAAACGTGTGCTCTGCAGTGTCATTAGAAAAAGAATGTGCAATCGGAAAATACATGTACAACATCAAGCTGATGCCAATTAACGTAAGACTCAGAAGAAACATAATAATCAGGGTGCAGATGCACCTACTACGGAGATTTTTACAGTAACGATTTCTTTTCAGGATCTCCTGTCTATCTCTCTCTCTATTTGGGTCTAACTTGTACATTGTCAGAAACTGCCTAACCGCTTCACCCAGGAGGGGACTTAAACAATTAAACTGTCTGACTTACTAGACCTCAATTTCTGTCTGTACTCCTCTTGGGGAGTTTTCTCTCGAAGGGGGAGTTTTGTATCTGTCTCTGGTATGTGAGAGTTCTGGGAATCAGGGTTTGGCGGAAGTCCATGGAATCTTTTCACATGACTGGAGTGCACCCAGCCTTTCCTCCCCTCCAGTTTCACAGCAGTCCGGGTTGTTAACAAAACAATCTTCAGCTCCTTCCAGCGGGGCTCCAAAGGGCTCGTCCTATCAAAGTTCCGGACAACTACAATATCACCCGGGACCAGTTCATGTGGCTTCACCTCGGTGTTTTCTGGGAAGGCTGCAGCAACCTGTGAACGACATGATTGTAGTGCAGACATCAAGGAAGCAAGGTAATCTGTCAGCATAGTACTTTCAACATCAGTGATTTTTCTCGGCAGAGGCGTCCCCCACATATTAGGAGGTCTACCGAAGACCACCTCATACGGGGATAGCCCTGTCCTAGAATGGGCTACCATTCTCATATAAAACAGTGCAACTGGCAATGCTACTATCCAATCTACGCCTTTCTCTTTACACACTTTTGCAAGACGAGTTTTCAGAGTCTGATTGTGGCGCTCCACGAGACCTGCTGCCTCTGGATGCCGGACACAGTGAAACTTCCACTGGTACCCCAATAGAAGCGAGACTTGCTTCATAAGTTCAGACGAGAATGGCTGACCGTTGTCTGAATACACGACACGGGGCAAACCGTATCGAGGGAAAAACTCACGAACCAGCTGCCTGGCAGTGGTCGGGGCAGTGTAATCTGGAACGGGATATGCTTCAGTCCATCGGGATAGGGCACATACAACTACGAGGACATACTTGAATCCTCGGCACCTGTCCATCTGGATATAATCCATCTGGAGGACTTCAAAAGGATAGTCAGGAGGATGAAATCCACCTTGCTCTACGGGAATCCCTTTTCCTGGATTGAACTGACAACAGATCATGCAGGTACGCACTTTCTGTTTTGCTGCTGCTCGTAAATGCTTGTTGAACCAGAGTTTCTGTAAACTTTCTAACATAGCTTTTTCACCTAAATGTGCTGGACTATGTGCAGTGTTGATGATAACTTGAACCATAGAGTCGGGGAGGAACCATGTGGTCTTTCCCCTCGTCATCCAACCCTGTTCGGTCTGGACCCCTCCTTGTTCAGCCCATTTCTTGATTTCGTCTGCAGTAGCATGTGTCTGTATGTCAATGACATCTAGTGCGGGGTCCCTGACTGTCATGCTGTGTGTCAGTGATGATACGTCAGTCTTTGTCACATCAGTCGTATGAGTATGAGTCTGTGCTGTATGTTTCGCTGTCCGATCTGCAAAGTCGTTACCCTGTGTAATCTTGTCTGTTACTTTTGTATGTGCTTTACACTTCATGATGGCTATGGCTGTAGGCAAATGTATTGCCTCCAACAGTGCTTGAATGAGGGGACCGTGCTGGATTTTGGCTCCGTGAGAGGTCAGGAAACCTCTCTCTTGCCAGAGGACACCGAAGTCGTGTACGACTCAGAATGCATAACGTGAATCTGTGTATATGTTTACTTTAAGGTTCTTGGCTCGTATACAGGCTTGGGTCAGAGCAATGAGCTCTGCTGCTTGGGCTGACAGGGTGTCAATGCGATGTGTTTCTATGACTTCCGTCTCAGTGGTCACTGCATATGCGGCTACTAACTCTCCTGTACTTGTTCTCATGCATGTACCATCCACATAAAGTGTCAGGTCTGGATCGGGTAATGCGACATCTGTCAAGTCTTGTCTGGGTTTCGTAACTGTGTCAACTACATCTACACAGTCATGTGGAGTAGGATCTGTTATGCTAGATGGTAAAAGTGTAGCAGGATTCAGTGTATTGCAACGTCTGATTTCTATGTGTGGTTGGAATAATGTCAGTTCATAACCTGTCAGTCGTGCTATGGTCAAGTGTTGGGTCTGTGTTCTGTTTAGGAGAACTTCCACAGAATGTGGAACCTGCACTGTCAATTGGTGTCCCAATACAATGGAATCACTTTGTCTGATTGCTAGAGCTGTTGCTGCAACTGATTTCAAGCACGCAGGCAAGGCCTGGGCTACTGGATCTAATGTGCTCGAAAAATAAGCACACGGTCTGTGTTTGTCTGCTTGAAGCTGAGTGAGAACCGACAACGCTGTGCCATCGCGTTCTGTAACAAAAAGTGTAAAAGGTTTGCTGTAACATGGTGTTGCTAACACTGGTGCTCGACATAAGGCTTTCTTTAATTCGTCAAAAGCTTGTGTATGTTCTTGAGTCCAAGGGAGGACAGTCGAAGTCGCTGCCTCCTGTGTTGTCAACTGTATGAGTGGTTTAGCTAGAAATGCATATTGTGGAATCCATTGTCTGCAATAAGAAGTGAGTCCAATAAAGGCTCGTACTTCTTTCTGTGTCTTGGGTTGTGGAAGATGTGCAATTAACTGTATGCGATCTGGTGTCAGCTGTCTCCCCTCTTTGGACAGCAAGTGCCCAAGGTACACCACTTGCTGGGCGCAGAATTGTAGCTTTGAAGGAGACACCTTGTGTCCCTTGTCCGCCAAGAAAAACAAAACTGTCAGTGAGGCTTGTTCACAATCTGGTTCACTTCGAGCGGTGATCAATAGATCATCGACGTACTGTAATAGGGCAGTATTAGGAGGCATGTGAATATTGTCAAGTTGTCGTTTCAATGCTTGGCTGTAGATGCTGGGGCTTTCTGTGAATCCTTGAGGTACGCGTGCAAATTTGAAGCTTCGGCCATTTAAACAGAATCCTAAAAGATACTGGCTTTCCGGATCAATGGGGACACTAAAGAAGGCGTTCTTAAGATCGATTACAGTAAAGAACGTCGCCTCTGAATCAAGGGCTGTCAATAATGAAGAGATATCTGGGACCACGGGATACTGTGGTACAACGCATTTATTCAATTCACGTAAATCAATAACCAGTCGATAGACTGGAGGTGCATTTGGATCAGTACGTTTAATAATCGGAATGATAGGAGAATTACAAACATTGGAGTCGGTTTCTACAACCACTCCTTGTGCAATTAGCTCGTCAATGATTTTCAGTAAAGCCACTACAGCATCTGGTGGTAACTTGTATTGTCGGATACGTGGTAGTATAACTCCTGGCTTGAGTGTGACACGGTACGGAGTAATGTGCATACAACCTACATCAGTGGGGCCTTTAGCCCATAAATGTGCAGGAACATTCTGTAACCTGGGATCAAAATCTCTCAATACATAATGGCCCTTGAAATCACGAAGGAACAGCCTGACTCCTTCCGGGGAACAACAAATTACAGCTCCTAGAGCTTTCAGGGTCTTAATACCAAGCAAGTTTTCTGGACATGATTTCGTGAGCAATAAATCTGTAGTACGGGACAATGGACCAACTGCAAGGGGTACTGGTTTCGATACTTCATTAACAATAGGCTTTCCTGAAAATCCAAGGGAAACATTCTGTGAGCCTGAGAGGGGTGCCCCTGGAACCTCTTCATGACTGATGGTTGTTCTGCTTGCCCCTGTGTCAATCAAAAACTTTCTATCTTTCCCTAATACCTGACTATGTACATAAGGACCCTCTTGATCTACAGGAACTTCAATAAGAGGCAAGCCAACCTCCCTCTCTAGGCTGTTTCATGTGTATTGCTGATAATCGGGGTAATCAGATTGAGCATACTGGTACATCTGCTGTGTGACATGCTGAGTAGCGGCAATGGGTTGGGGCTGTGGTACCGCTACGGCCTGCTGTGGAACATGCATAGGTTGTACATTTTGTGGAACATGTTGTTGGACCTGATCCTGTCTGGGCGGACGTGGTCTATCTTTGGTTTTACCTGTAGCGATATTGTGTTTCAGAACTGCACAATCGTTTACATAGTGACCTGGCTGTTTACAATAGTTGCATGTCCCTTTAACGGGAGCCGCTGAATTATTTGACTGTGTCGCGCCCTTTTTCTGACCATCTGCTGGAACTGACTGAGCAACTAACATTTTCATTTTCGTGTCTTTCATACGTCTCTGTTCGTGATCATGTTCCTCTCTAATTCTGTTCTGGTGGTATTGTAACATTTGTAACATTTGGGATGGCGTATTGGCTTGCCATGTACTCTCGACTTTCAATACACGGTTCTTAACCTGAGGAAGAGAATTCTCGACTAATTTTGACACAAAAAGGTGTGGGTATGACTCGCTACTTGTCTTCAGGCCACTATTAATAATAAAACATTTCTCGAATCTGGAATAAAAATCACTAGTGTCTTCGTCGTGTTTCTGTTTGCAGGCTGAGATTGCATCCCAGTCCTCCTTTTTAGTTGCTAACAGTCTAGGCAAAACCTGTACTAATAAACCTGGTAATGCTTTAGTTTTCTCCCCAAGTCCTAAACCCGGGGTACGACCAGTTTCCTCGGTTTCTAATGCATCCCAATTAATCTTTTTGTCTCCCACCTCCCATTCTTTTTCTTTTAGTTTCTCGTAAATACCGGCGGGCAGTAACACTTTCAATATTTTCATAATGTCGGGATAAGTGTAATCTCCCATGAGTAACATGTCTTTAATTTCACGGTGGAAACCTGCAGGGTCTTTATCATGACTGGGCACTATTTTCTTCATTTCCAATAATTCCATTTTAGTTATGGGCGTGTATACGAACACACGTTCAAGGGTATCATCAGGTTTCCGGATTGGATGTACTTCTCGTAAAGGATTCTGTTTGTCTAGGTGATATGGTTGTCTGACTGGGGGTGGGACGGAAACAAGATGTGGAGTCAAGAAAGTTCTATATTTGTGTCGTTGTTCTAAAATCATTTCAATTAAATCAGTACCTAGGCCTCTCCATCTTCTCAGGAGTAAGTCCTGCAATAAATTGTATAACGGACCTGGATCAGATGCTTGGTTTTCATACTGTATAATAAGGTGTTGGGTCATGTATATACCAGCTAGTCGCTGTTCTTCTGGAGTGAGACTTAAAAATGTTTGCACTACTAAATCGTCTTTGTATATACTGTCATCCCCGGCCCACTGTACTGCGGACCGGGCTAGTTCCTGATCACGTAAGGTATTGAGTTCGTGATAACCTACTCTGTCTTTCAGTACTTTATCAGTATTTTGGAATATATGCTCAAGGGAATATCGTTCTGGTATCGGACAAAGGTAACGTTTCTTGTTTTCTAAACGAATGGGTCTTTCAAAGGGCCGATCAAGAGGAGATGGTCTAGGGAGTTTCTCTCTACCTACATATGCTATCATGTCTCTATTTGCTAGTTGCGAGGTTTCTGCTGTAGTCTCTGGTTCTTCCTCATCTGAGGTTTCCTTGTCGTCTGACTCAAGTTGCGTTTCTGGCTCTCGACGGGCATGTATTGCTATTATTTCTTTACGGATCTTTCTAACCATAGCATGTACACAATTCTCTCTATCATGTTTACATTCTGCAATATTCTGACTCCATTTTGACAACTTCTCCATCTCTTCTGGTGGAAAACCGGACTGATCTTGTTCCCTTATCAAACAATTAATCAAGAATCGCAAAAGTAATGTTTTTGTCTCAACTTTCTGATATGACATGGCTTCACTAATACTCTCCGGTCTTTCTCCTGTTCTGATAAAATGATATATATTGTCTAGATGGTCTGGCATTTCTGGTAGTAAAATTAAATAATCTGTAACACGTCTTAAACGTAGGGACGCTAACAACATGGGTCCTGTTCTACCAGGCACTGTGTCATATCTACAATCAGTAAGCTGTTCTTTAAGCTTTTCGGCTGGAGCTCCTTTAGGTGTTCGTGACATTGCAAATTCTCTCATTGTCACACGTTGTAACTGTGGCGGGGTGTGATAACCTCCTGTAGCACCTCCTGAGGTGGAGGCTTGAGCATAACCTGGCTGTAGGGTTGGTATTTGTAACGGGGTTGGGCCCTGAACAGCGCCAGGCCCAAAAGGATTAAGCGGATGAATACCAGGGAGAACAATAGGGGAAGTGACAACAGGTGCGGGAAGTGGTGCGGGAGGGGTTTGCTGTTGCGGACCTGGGGGCAGATGATCGTGGGGTAGGTTATTGTCAGCAGGTGGTACGGGTACATGGGCAGGTGCATTGCTATATGCGGGAGCTACGTCGTCTAAATAGGAAGAAAGGAAAATGTCTGCTGCGGTCTTATGATGTAATTTAGTCGGAACCAATGGAGGGGGCAGATCTTTCGGTATTTCCGGGGTCGCCTTGGGCAGGCCCTCGGCCAGGACTGGATACAGTCCTTTCATAATGGCATTACTCTGTCTATCGTGTTGTTCCATTCTAACTCGTTCTCCTTCTTCTAGTAGTTCTTTTTCTTTGGCTTTTTCGGAATCTTCTCTACTTTTCTCTGTTTTTCTGAGTGCCTTCTCTGTCCGTCTATGTGATTCTTTACACCACAATTCAATGGCATCTTTCTGTGATTGTCTGGCTTTCTTTTTCCACAACGCTTCTTCTACTCTCATGATGCACTCGGTGTCCCATGTCCCTGTAACGGGCCATCTCTGATTTTCTGCCAAGTCCTTCGTATAATCCACCCACAAGTCTAGATATAATGTGGCATCTAAGCCATGCTTGTGGTACATAAAATGCCCAGGAGTGTCCCTGGGTGGGATGGGAACTGCTTCTTCCAGAATCCCTTTCCTAGTCCCTATCTGTCGTAATTTCGAGAACAAAGGCATTGCTGCCTCTAAATTGGACACGAAAACAATGAACACAATAGAATATGCAAACAGTCATTCATACCACGACATTAAACACATTGAAACATTTCGAACAGATATTGACTACCCACTATATTCTATAATGAGAACAAAATTGGACCATTGAATACAAGAATAACTCGATGTACTGCTAAACAGCACAGATACACTGCTAAAACAGTGCAGACCGGATCTGTGTACCCAAACCCGTCTTGACCGGATACAAATTAATGCACCCGTCTTGATGCGTCCCCAGCAACGGTACTCACCGGGAAGCACGGAACGGAAGGCCTCGGAAACTCGACTGGACTGGACTGACGTCACTGCTTCTGCTGCGCACTACGCATGCGCCTCGACACTACAGGTGGGCCTCTCGACACCTCGGACACTGCTCTCCCGGCTGGGCTCTGGTCGGGATCCTCCGCACTCCTCACCGCCTCGTCTGGATGTCGACCGCAGTCTCCGTCACCTCCGTGGGCCTGAGGGAGATACAGGAAATCCTGCAGATGCGCATGGGGTCCGTCACGGCCGTGGCAGGGGGCAAGGCCTGCGACGCATCACCGGCGCGTGGGGTGGGGGAGGGGTCCCTATTCGGGCGCCAAATTATGTGGTAAATATTTTACTGTACAAGTTTTCCATATAATTACAAGTAAAAGAATAGCTCAATAAAATGAAAGGCAGAGTCCGGGGTGTCTGAGTCTTAAAGGGCTTTAATTCAGAATGACTCGAGTCAATGGAGATCTATTCCATCAATACAAGGGTTCGGATATGCAAGGGAAGATGTCAGGAAAGATGTCCACGATTTATTAACAGTACATGACATATATAGTAAAATGACACAATAGCATTGAATACAGTAGGCGTGACAAGTGAAATGTATATGATAAGAACACATGTGCGTAGCAAAAAGGCGTGAACATGGGTGTGTACAGAGGCGTGAAGTAGAAACGTCACAGAAAAGTGTCACAAGTGGGTGGATGCTTAGTGAATTCTTGCAGAGTCAGCTGAAACCTGTGGCCTGAATGCGCGCGCAGCTAATATGACGTGTGATTGACGTGTATCTGGAGGAAGCTAAGGGTCTGACTTTTAACACTAGTAGAAGAGACATAAGTCTGGCATGTCAGATCGACCTGTTCCTAAAACATATCTGATATCTTGTGTCTGGAGGATGTTTAATCTGGAGTAAAAGGTCTTTCGAGCAGAGGCTATTCTATACTGAATGTATGCGTGTCTAGGTGCAAATGCGCGGAGCCAGGGCCTACCATGGTAACGGGAGCAATGAATTACATGAGGAGGACAGTAACCCTTCCAATCAATAAGGTAATACAGCCGTCCCTTCATCCGCTTGGAATTCAAAACAGTTTTAACCTCATACTCCACGTTATCATCTATTAAAACGGGAGGAGGAGGTGGCAACTCTTGAGAAGTGGTGACATATGGCTTCAACAAAGAGGTGTGAAATACAGGATGAATACCATACTCAGCCGGTAAAGCCAACCAGATTACAACTGGATTCACCACCTTCTGGACAGGAAAGGGACCTACAAACCGAGGCTGTAATTTTCTTGGTCCCGGCAACTTCAGATTCTTTGTTGATAGCCAAACCCTATCCCCAACTGCATACAGAGGAGCTGGCCGTCTATGCCTGTCTGCCTGTACTTTCATGGCTTTCTTGGACTCAAATAATTGCTGTTGGGCTTTCTTCCAGATTTCAATCAAACCCCTACTCAGGGAATCCACTGCTGGTACCCTCTCAGATGGCTGAATAGGAATTGTCTTGGGATGGAACCCCATCGAAAAAATAAAATGGTGACATGCCCAAAGCTGAGTGCATGCTGTTATTATATGCGAACTCAGGGCTTGTACCCAACTGCCCGTCAGTGACATTAGCAAACAGCGCAAATACTGCTCCATGGTTTGATTGGTACGTTCTGTTTGGCCATTGCTTTGTGGATGGTAAGCTGATGACAAACGTACTTCCATCCTTAATGACCGACACAGGGCAGTCCAAAAATGTGAAAAAAACTGTGCCCCTCTATCTGAAACAATAGCAGTAGGAACCCCATGCAGTCGAATCACTTGGGCCATAAACACGTCAGCCAATTCTCTAGATGTGGGTAGCCCAGGCAAGGGAACGAAATGAGCCATTTTAGTGAATAAATCCACAACAACTAAAATGGCCGTAAACCCCGAATCAAGCGGCAAATCGGTCACAAAGTCCATACTGACCGTATGCCAGGGGGAGGGAGGCACTGGCAATGGGTGCAATAACCCAGACGGAGACTTGTGCGAGGACTTACTAACAGCACACACCGGGCATGAGGCCACAAATACCTGTACATCATGGGCCAGAGACTTCCACCAAAACCAACGCATACACAGCTCTTTGGTCTTATTGACCCCTGGATGCCCAACCAAGGACGATGAATGACAATATGTAAGAACCAGTGTACGCAACTCGGGGGCACAAACAATTTCTTTGCCTGATACAATAACCCATCCTTTAACGTAATTCCAGGTTCCGACAGCCACGGAACCAGATCCAACTGCTTCATTTCATCCTGCACTTTAACCATGAAATCGTCTATGGAAGCACAACTAACTATCTTATCACCGGGAATCATAAAACAGGACTCCTCCGTCTTGCTTCCCTGTGACGGATCCGCATAAATCCGAGATAATGGATCAGATTTCCCCTGTTGGGCAGCTGGCCTATACGTGATGGTAAAATCGTATTCATTAAAGAATAGCACCCATCTCATCTGTCTGGGAGTCAAAGCCCTAGCGGACCGGAAAAACTCCAAGTTCTTGTGCTCCGTATAGATAGTAATGGGGTGACGAGCCCCCCACAGGTAATGGCGCCATTCCTCAAAAGACAGCTTTATGGCGAATAGTTCCCTCTCGGCTACCATATAATTCTGCTCAGCAGGTAGTAGTTTCTTTGAAAAATACGCAATTGGATACATCAACCCAGATTAATTATCACGCTGAGACAACACGCCCCCAACGGCTAACTGGGACACATCCGCCTCTACATAAAACGGAAGAGCAGGATCAGGATGCATCAACACAGGAGCAGATGTAAAAAGCCCAATTAATCTCTCCAAAGCCAACTGTGCTGCAGGCGTCCACTCAAACACCACTGCCTTCTTCAACGATGAAGTCATAGGCAAAACAATGTCAGAGAAATGACTGATAAAACGCCTGTAGAAGTTGGCGAAACCAAGTAGCACCTGTATATCTTTAACACATGTGGGTATGGGCCAGTTGACAATAGCTTCGATCTTCCGGGGATCCATCTTTACACCATCCGCAGAAATCAAGAATCCCAAAAACTCAACATGTGTCGCACCGAAAGTGCATTTATCCAGCTTGACAAATAAACGGTGTTCCAACAACTTAGACAAAACCTGCGAAGCATGAGCATCATGTTCCTCAAAGGACGGGGAAAAAACCAAAATATCATCAATGTAAACAATCACACTGACATCCAAAAACTCACGCAAAACCTCATTTATAAAAAACTGAAAAGCGGCAGGGGCGTTACACAAACCAAAAGGCATAACACAATATTCAAACAAACCAAACTTAGTACGGAACGCCGTTTTCCATTCGTCGCCCTGGCGGATGCGAACGAGATGGTAAGCACCTCTTAAATCAAGCTTTGTGAACACCTTGGCATGTCGCAGCTGATCTAACAACACCGGTATGAGAGGTAATGGGTACTTGTTCTTTATTGTGACCTTATTCAACGCTCTGTAGTCCACGCAAGCGTGAAGATCACCCTCCTTCTTCAGTATAAAAAATATGGAGGAAGACACAGGCGAAGAAGAAGGTCAAATAAACCCATTCTTTAACATCTCATCCAAATACTGCCGTAGATGTTTCTCCTCCGGCTCCGACAACGCATAAACCCTACTACAGGGCAAAATGGCCCCCGGAACCAAATCAATACGGCAATCAAAAGCCCGGTGTGGTGGCAAGACACACGCCTGATCCTTATCAAACACCTCCTTATATGCCACAAACGAAGGAGGCACGCTTTTCTGACCGCAACCACTCACTGCACAAGACAATGGAGACACCCAATCAGTCGCCTCACAATAACAGTGAAGAAGACAATACTCCGAATCAAGCGTGACCAGCCTCCTCGCCCAATCGATTCTGGGATTATGGGCCTGTAACCAGGGCACCCCGAGCACCACACCAAATGCTGGTGCGGCAATCAGATCGAAACAGACCGTCTCAGAATGCCCATTATTGAATGTCATCAACAATGGTTTGGTTTGTCGTACAATCGACCCAGAGGTTAGCTCCGTGCCGTCAATAGCCCTCACGGATTCAGGTTGTTTCTTCATCACACAGGGAACCATCAACTTCTCGGCCAACCCGATGTCCATAAAGTTCCCTGTGGCCCCACAATCCAATAATACCGACAAGGAAGCTCTACCACAAGATGAGTAAGCGAAACAAGCCAATGCCGTGAAATGATGCGGGACTCTTTGAACCGCCCCTTGTACGTCATATGGATTACAAATACCTCTTTCATGGACAATAGGACTCTCACAATACCTTCCCACGAAAGCCACAGCCTTATTCTCTGGGATCCGGGACGGTTTCACTGGACACTCTCGAGCAAAGTGTCCACCCCTCCCACAATACAAACACAACTGCAACAAGCGCCTTCGCTCCTTTTCCTCCTTGGATAAGGGACCCCGCACCCCACCCAAAGGCATAGGTTCAGGATCTGTTTTTACGCCCCCATTCTCAGATGTTTCTCTCTTGGTTACAGTTGTCCTTGGGGGTTGAAACCTGATCTTTTCCCCTTTTCTTTCAATCATTCGATGGTTGAGTTTAACAACCAAATCGACGAACTCCACACAATCTTCAGGGGAGTCTACAACCTGAGAGACTATATCTTTTAAGTCCTCGCACAAGCCCTGATAAAACAAAGAGGTTCTTTTTGCCATTGGCCATTGTGTCTCTGCTACTAGGCGATTGAAAGTAGCCACATAACCCAAAAGATCCTGCTTACCCTGCCGTAACTTTAACAATTCAACATCGCTTGCCTGCATGAAAGCATGCTTATCAAACAGACTATGCATCTGGTTCTTAAAGGCCGGGAAACTACTTAACACAGCGTCATCGTTTTCCACTAAGGGGACCGCCCAACTAGCTGCAGTACCGAGAGATATGAGATCACAAACGCTACCTTAGTAGTGTCATCAGGAAAAGCGGTTGGTCGACACATGAAGTGCAAATGGCACTGGTTCATAAATATAGCATATCTGCTACTATCCCCGGAAAACCTCTCTGGAGCTGCTAGAGGCACTGGCACGGGAGTGTTCACTGTAACGGACAAAGGAGAAGAAGACCCACTATGCCCCCCACTCCTCTCATGTTTAAATGTGGCTGGTTGAATCAATGGGGGCCTAGCCTTAACTGAGGGATACCTGCCTCTTCTCTTAGTGCTTTCCTTCACCTCAAACAGTATCCCCCGTAACTCCTGATTCACCTGACGCAGGGATTGGACTTCACCCTGCATGTGCGCTAAAGCCTGCATGATTTCCTGTATCGAAAAGCCCTCCCTGCTGCCTCCTCAACCATTCTTCACTCGGGCGGTGTATTAATTTGTGGGCTTGGTTTTCTGTTCCAATGCCGACCGGCCCAACACCGCAGGAGTGAAGAACGTCCCAATCCTCTACCCACACCGTGACCCCAACACCCGCAATCAAAACGGATGGTGGAGAACACGACACCGGGAGAAGGTGGGTAACAAAACAAGGGAACCCAAGGTCTTGGGGAACACAACTCGTCTCCTCTGGCTTCTTGTCAGCTGACAGCTTGACACAGACGAGAACGCTAAAATGAAAAAAGGGGACAAGATTAAACACACCCCTACTACTATTACCAGTGCCAAGTACACACACGAACTACCGACCTCCCTGCTTACCCCAGATAACAAGCGGGAGTGGCTTGATACGAAACAGGAATTCTTCCACTGCAATCGTATTGGTTGTTTCATGCGTGACCCCACACCAACCACGCCACCTCGGGAAACACCGAGAATGTCAAAGGGGGTGGAATTCACAATTCTTAAGACAAAAAGGAACAGGGGAAAAAAGGTATCAAGGGAATACAAAAGACACCCAAAAAGACCCTGGAAGCTAAAAAAAAGAACACGAAGGTAGCGCAAAAACGGCCATTATTCAGCTCCTTCGTGAAACCACCCAAACACAACGTACAACGAGATGGTTTGGATACAAAAAGGGATAATAACGGGACGTCAATACTCAAAGGAAACGCAGCCGCGAATCCCAGAACGTCACCAAAGATCAAAAACAGGTCCCCACAAAGGGCTCAGTAATGCCCAAGGGAATAGGGAAACAGGGGAACAGGGAAAAAGGGGATCAAAACCCAGCACTGGAAAAGACCGCTGGAACAGAGCTCGAAGGAAGGGGAACAAGGTAGAACCACAGGAACAGGAATCACACGGCAAGGGACCAATAAAGAAACTAAGCACCTGTTTCCTGTTGGCAGCCCTCTTTTAAAGCGAGCCCTAGGGAGCGTCCATAAATTCGCATATGCACTTGGCACTTTTAAGAAAAACCGCTGAACGGGGACTAGACAGAAGGCACCAAGCCCCCTTGAACCCCAACAGTACCCCCTCCCGAAAGCCTTCCTATAGGCCTAGGCTTCCCAGGGTGCAGGCGATGAAACAGACAAACCAACCGGGCAGCATGAACCCTACTTGCCGGAACCCAAGAACGTCCTCGGGGGGGGTAACCCTTCCAGTCAATAAGGTAATACAGCCGTCCCTTCATCCGCTTGGAATTCAAAACAGTTTTAACCTCATACTCCACGTTATCATCTATTAAAACGGGAGGAGGAGGTGGCAACTCTTGAGAAGTGGTGACACATGGCTTCAACAAAGAGGTGTGAAATACAGGATGAATACCATACTCAGCTGGTAAAGCCAACCAGATTGCAACTGGATTCACCACCTTCTGGACAGGAAAGGGACCTACAAACCGAGGCTGTAATTTTCTTGGTCCCGGCAACTTCAGATTCTTCGTTGATAGCCAAACCCTATCCCCAACTGCATACAGAGGAGCTGGCCGTCTATGCCTGTCTGCCTGTACTTTCATGGCTTTCTTGGACTCTAATAATTGCTGTTGGGCTTTCTTCCAGATTTCAATCAAACCCCTACTCAGGGAATCCACTGCTGGTACCCTCTCAAATGGCTGAATAGGAATTGTCTTGGGATGGAACCCCATCGAACAATAAAACGGTGACATGCCCAAAGGAATTCTTCCACTGCAATCATATTGGTTGTTTCTTGCGTAACCCCAGAACAACCACGCCCCCTCGGGAAACACCGAGAATGTCAAAGGGGGTGGAATTCGCAATTCTTAAGACAAAAAGGGACAGGAGAAAAAAGGTATCAAGGGAATATGAAAGACACCCAAAAAAACCCTGGAAGCTAAATAAAAGAACACAAAGGTAGCGCAAAAACGGCCGTTATTCAGCTCCTTCGTGAAACCACCCAAACACAACGTACAACGAGATGGTTTGGATACAAAAAGGGATAATAACGGGACGTCAATACTCAAAGGAAACGCAGCCGCGAATCCCAGAACATCACCGAAGATCAAAAACAGGTCCCCACAAAGGGTTCAGTAATGCCCAAGGGAATAGGGAAATAGGGGAACAGGGAAAAAGGGGATCAAAACCCAGCACTGGAAAAGACCGCTGGAACAGAGCTCGAAGGAAGGGGAACAAGGTAGAACCACAGGAACAGGAATCACATGGCAAGGGACCAATAAAGAAACCAAGCACCTATTTCCTGTTGGCAGCCCCCTTTTAAAGCGAGCCCTAGGGAGCGTCCAAAAATTTGCATATGCACTTGGCACTTTTAAGAAAAAACGCTGAACGGGGAACTAGACAGAAGGCACCAAGCCCCCTTGAACCCCAACAGGTATACTATCCCACCTGTTTGATCTGACCTCCACCTGCTCTTTTCATTAGGAACTTCATACCTTGTTTGTTATAAAAGCCTGGAAACAGCCTACTTTTCAGACAGTTTGTTGAGGGTTGTTTTAATAGGCTGTAAATAGGGTGGGTTTAAATAGGCTGCTCAGGATGTGAAAGAGGAAAGTGAACATATCTGCTGATGAAACTGCGTGATAATTTCACAAGCGCTCTATGATGTCTTTTCATATTGTGCTCCAAAATATTTCATGAGCGCAATAGCAAGTTTTAGAATTCTAACTATATTACCAATTTATAAATAATTCTAATAAATAACAAAAAATAAATGTAAAATCAGCAACAAAAAAATTCAATAAGTAATGAAAAAACTTCTCAATCACCCTACACCCTTACCAAATAACACACCACAAAAAGAAAGTAATACAATGTTAACATTCCACCTTCTGCTTTGCGTCTTCGCAGTTTTGCCCACGCTATTCGTGTACTTTTGGACGCCCAAATAAAACTCGCTAGCTCTTCTTGTAGTTTTTTTCAGGATTTGCTTCTTAAACTCTAAGGGTGTTGTACTAAATAGGAATGTAAATTTGGGTAGAATAGACATTTTAATTAGATTAGATCTACCAAGGAAAGTCAAGGGAGGCCTCCCCATGTTTTTAATAGCTTTCTCACCTCCGCTGTTACCCTATCTAGATTTGTCTTGGTTATCTTACCTAGGTTTTTAACCAGCCCTATTCCTAAATATCTGATTTTTTCTCTGGAAAAGTCGCTATTTACGTTGGTATTCCAGCTCATGATCTCTGTTTTGGCTTGATTTGTTTGATAGCCTGACACCTTCCCGAAGTCTTTTAGAGTTTCCTTGATTGCATAGATAGAACCTGCATAGCTGCCGGTAAAGATCATCAGATCATCTGCATACAAGGCTATTTTTTTTCCCATCCGCGGTAAGTAAACAGGGTTATTTCGGTGTGAGCTCTGAGCTTGTTTGCCAGCGGTTCGATGTATAAGTTGAATAAGAGTGGGGATAAGGGGCATCCCTGTCAGGTCCCTCTATGTATTGATATATTCTCTGTTAGGTTCCCCTTTACTAGGACCTTGGCTTTGGGTGCTCGATAGAGTTCTTTAATTGTTCTTTGAAAGTTTTCTCCCAGAATATTTTTTTTTAATATTGTGTTCAAAAATGCCCAGTTCACTCTATCGAACGCTTTAGCCACGTCTAAGGTTATTATGGTCAGTGGAGTTTTTTCGGCTGTCGCTATGTCTATTGACCTGATAAGTTCTTGAGTTAGGTCTTGCAGATGCCTGCCCTTTATGAACCCTTTCTGGTCTTCTTTTATCAGGTTTCCTGCAATTTTCCCTAACCTTTTTGTTAGAATCTGCGTGAAGATCTTGTAATCACAGTTAAGTAGGCTTATGGGGCGGTAGGATTCACATTTTGCAGGGTTCTTGCCGGGCTTTAACAAGATGCTTATCGCTGCTTCATTCCATGAGTCAGGCAGTTTCTCCTTCTCAATATAGATTTTATTTAGCAGGTTCGTGAGTGGTGTAGCGAGAATGTCACTTAATTTGGAATATAGCTCGTTAGGAAGAGCGTCTGGCCCCGCTGCTTTCCCTCTCTTGGAGCCTTTCAATGCTTCTACTACCTCCTCTTTAGTAATCGGGACATTCAACTCGTCTTTTTCCAGGCTTGTTGCTTCCGGGAGTTCCAAGTTTTCCAAGTACTTATTATGGTCCTCACTTGAGGGAGATATATCTTCCGTGTACAGAGATGAGAAGCAATCAACAAATTCTTTCCTTATTACAGATTCTTCAGAGCTTGGGCTTGAGGCATCTTGCGGAAGAATTTTAAGTATCTTATTTCTGCTAGTGTCTACCTTTGTTTTCCACGCTAGGAGCTTGCTGCACCCCTCACCATACTCATAATTAGCTAGTCTGCTCGATTCCCATCTCTCTCTTACTTTGTTCTCTAAAACACCTGTTAGCCTTTCTTCTTGGATTCCCTTATCCACTACCCACTTCCTTTTTTTTCAGGGTCCAACTCAGCTTCTATTAAGATTTCCAGGTTTTTGATATTGGTTTCTAACGTTCCTATTTCTTGTTTTGTTGCTCTTTTTTTGTGTGTCGCTAGACTGAGTACTTTCCCCCTTATTACCGCTTTGTACGCGTCCCATCTGACTTGCTGGGATGTTCCCTCTTTATTATTCTCAAAATACTCAACCGAGTCTATTTTAAGTTGATCCATCACTAACATGTTGTTAAAAATAGTTCGATCCACTGTCCATCTCCCTACGGATTATCCCTCACCCAGGTGAATTGTAAATGAGACAGAGGAGTGGTCCGACAGCAGGGCTGGCAGATGTTCAACTTTGTGTATCTTATCAACTAGTATTTTATCGGTCAAAAAGAAGAAGTTGATTCTAGATTGTATGCCTGGTCTTTTATTCTTGAAGGTGAAAGGGTATCTTTTGTCCCCTTTCTCCTTCCAGATATCCATCAAGCCCAGATCTCTTTTATAAATTCCCAGCCAATCCCTCATTTTAAGTAAGTTTTCAGTATTTTTTTCCCTCATTTGCTCCCCACCCATGTGCATTTTTTCTTTTGATTTTGTCTTTATTGTGTTGTACCACAACCCTCCCTGGGGAAGCCTCCCTGCTTTCTTTTTGGGCTTCATTTTTAGCCCTCTTTGAGCTCCGTGACTGCCCACTTTATATGTACATGCATATATAATATTTAGTATTATTATATGTTTTTTCCTTATGTCTTTTAACTTTAGGTCGTGCTTCACCCTTAATTAATGTCTTAGTGCTTTGTTTTCGCTAATTTAGAACTCTTCTCTCCTTCTGGAGTTAAAAGCAAAGAGATCGGGAGCACGCCCCGGACTCACTTCTCACTTGATCCTTCATCTACTTCAGCAGGCTCCCGTTTGTTATACATTTTGTTTTGCCACATTATTCTAAGGGCCGCGGGGAATTTCATTTGTACTGTGGCCCCTAGGCTTTTTATTTCCTGCATGTATTGGCCTAATTCCCATTGTCTGTCTTGGGTGGCTTTAGAAATGTCTGACCGAATCCTGAATGTCCAATCCGCTCTGGTGTGGGGGCCGTTTTTTAGTGTCTTACTCAAGATTCTCTCTTTGATCGTGTATGTTTTAAAATTTATCAGGATTTTCCTTGGGTTCTTTCTTTCCTTCTTCTTACCAAAGGGATCTCGAAGTACACTTTGGATGTCATCCTCTAGGCCTATATCCTTTGTCCACGGGAAGTGTTCCTCAAGAAGTTGTACTACAAATTGTTTGACATCTGCTTCTTCTTTCCATTCAGGGACATTCAGAACTCTCAGGTTGTTTTTTGTAGCCTGATTCTTTAAGGATTCCAATTTCTCATTTGTACTCCTTCCGCTCCCTTTAAGCACTCTTATATCTTTTTAATTTATTTCCACCTTCTTGGTGAGCCCCTCGACTACCAATTCAATTTCTGTGACCCGGTCATTGAGAGCAATCATCTTGGTATCTAGTGCTTCGCAGACCTCACAGATTTTACTTTGGTTTGACTCTGATACCGCAAATATTGCCCTAATTTCTTCCAGTATCTTTTCCAAGAACTGGTTTGTTGAGTTGAACAGTGGTGCGGAAGATTAAGATTGGTCCTCCGTGGAAGTGTCATTGGGAGATGGGATTGATTGATCTACTGGAGGAGGGAGTTGTGGGACAACTACATCTTCAGGGGACTACTTGTCCTGCACTTGCGACGTAGAGGCCATGATCTTACTTTGAATAGGTTCCATACTCACTCCTTCCGCAAAAGCGGATCCTATTAGAGATTCTTCTTGGCATGGCAGAGTAGTTCCTGAGTTATCATCCGGGGGCACACCTATCACTGCGGGTGGAGACGCTACATGGGAGGGAATTGCCAGTCCTGATCTATTTGAATATTATAGGGCCTTTCAATTTAAGCACATGAGAATTCTGCTGGGTAATTATGATCTATATCCGGAACATCTAAAAGCAATGACCGAAAGCACCGGTCACTTCCTATTCAAATATGGGCATCCTAAGAACTTTAAGAAAGTTAAACTAAAGACATTAAGTTCAGCAGCAAAACTCTGGTACCAGATAAGGAGCACTTGGAAAATACCCTATTACAGTGAGTCTGCGCCAATATGGGACTCTCCAGGAACCCCAGAGTTTCTCAAGGATAAGCTAGCTACACCTTTGAAAACATCAGGCTTTCAAGTTTGGGGCCAATTAATGGTGGATAACAACATAATAGATTGGGAAACTCTGTCGGAAAATACAAACGCATCCCTCTCAAATTTCAAATTCTACCAGCTCACTGGGTGGGCAAAAACAATAAAAGAGAAAAACGCCGGAAACAAGTCCATAGAAATAAACATGACAAAGTGCACCCGTTGAAAAAAGAAATAGCATTATGGTACTGGGCCGGGCTTATTGAAGCTGGGGAAGAGAACTTCCTAATTCCAGAAGCAACCTGGGGGAAAAAACTGCTGTCGCTGGATCTCCAAATATGTGGCAAGTATCTATGAGCAAATGTTGGTCCATTGCGAAATCTGCTACTTTAAGGAGAAACCAGCTCTTTACTATCCACGGAGCCTACTGGACCCCAAAGCGACTATCCAAATTCAGTGGACCAAATATGAAAGCTTGTCCCAAATGTGGCTTAGCATGGGCGGATGATGTGCACATGTTCCAGCAGTGCCCCCAGATTGATGTTTCTGGCAGGAAGTGAGTAAAATCATAGAAGCAGTACTTAGAAGACCAATAATTGAAAGTATGGATCTTGTTATCTTCGGGGTTAGCAGGCATGAGGGGGTAAACTTCTTAACACTTAAAGAAGAGTATCTTTTATTTATGTTGATCTTACTAGCTTACTAGCTCGCAGGGAACTTTGTATTAAGTGGATAAAACCGGTTGCCCCTACACATTTGGAATGGGTGGCCTCTATAAACAGAAACAATAAATGGGATAGAAAAGGAAAACCCAGCAGGAAGCATAATTATTGGGAGATTTGGGAAGAATCTCAGTTTGAGAATTAACCAGTTACTAACACCATAACACCATTACCACGCTATGGCCCATATATTTCCAATGATTATGCAATAGCAATAAAAAACACAAACAGTATGCTTGTGTGAGTAGCCAGGATAGCCAGCTCCCAAATTAGAGATTGAAAGTGTATAGGACACAAGGGGACCTCACTCTGAAAATACGAAACGTGAACACCTCCAAACCCATGGGCCGTGATGGAACAGAAAACAGAGAAGCGGGACCCTGATAAACAAGTACCCACTCACTCCTCCACTATATTACCACATACCAAAATAAAATAGTAATACAATTAGACATAATCCAACATGAAAATTGTTTAACATTTTCCAATGAAGATCAATTAATATACTCTTTGAAAATAACAATAGTAACAATAGATTGGTAGAAGCCTTTGAAAATAATACCCACCCAAAGCCCAATTCACCACACTATCCATTAAAAATACATGCAGTAATAGGTTTGGAATATATATATATATATATATATTTGGAATATATATATATATATATATATATATATATATATATATATATATATATATATATATATATATATATATATATATATATATATATATATATATATATATATATCATTCGTTCCGCTTCCCAATGCGCTCTGGAGTCTCGCCAGCCGGCAAGAAGACACGGACACGGACCAGTTAGGTGCTGAGATTTTTTTTGCAGAGAATAGTCAAAGACGTTTCGGCTCAACGGAGCCTTGTTCACATGACAATGGTTCTTTGAACGGACAGCCCCTTTAAAGTGCACGTGTTAAACAAAATTGACACCACCTGTGAACTTTAAAGTATGGACATAGAAAACATACTACGTTCGTTTTGTAGTAAAACTGCAGTAAACAAATTGAGTTACTACGTTCTAATATCAGTGTAATACCAAATTAAATACATTTGTTGATATAATCTAACAAGATGTAAAACTTTGTGGATTGCTAAAAAAAGACAACAAGAAATCACAGTAAAATACTTTTTTTCTTTTTCTCTAATATCTCGTATTCCAGGTATTTATATTTTTTACAAGAAGCTAAAAAAGTATTATTAATCTGACACTTCAAAACATTTCATAACTAGACTGGTTGTATGGGCTCGTGGTCAGAGAATGAAATAAAGTGCAAATGCTTGACCTAAGATGTGCAAATGTTGCTCTAAGTGCTAACTTCTTGTGCAAAATATCGCAAACTGTGCAAGATATAGCAAGTTGGGCATAATATCCCCCATCATTATGTGCAAAGTACGCTATCATCACCTATCCCAAACCTGAGTCCAAATTGGTGTCTAATATTACTTCATTAGACAGTTAATCAAGATAAAAAATACGCCTGATATAGTCAGTTAATATGAAACTTCACAGATCTGTATCACATATACAACCTGTTCATTCTCTATCATATGTACAATTCAACAACCCACATGATTCACAATCTTAAAATAGCCTAAGGCGTAATTCCTGGTCCATACATTGTGATACCATTAAATAATCCCTAAAATTAAATCACAGAGGACTGATTGGATGTAATGATCCACACAGTCCCTATCTGTGTAAAGTGCATTTGAGTGGTGAATTAAAATCGAATTTCATATCAATATAAGTAGCAGCAAAATTCAGTTATTGTTGTCAAATAAATGTCAAGTCGCAGCCCTCCCGTGGTGCACATATGGTATCGCCCAGCCGGGTGACTCCTACACGTGCATTCCACAGGATGGAGACTTCTGACAAAAAGAAATTTTATTAATGAGTTCTTAAGGCAAGCATGTATATAAATCTTCTGTGACATTAAGGCCTGTTGGGGTCTTTGTATTGAGCAAGAGAATATATTTGGTTTCTAGCCTTCTAAGTTTGGCGTCCCTGTCCCCTCCTCTTCTGCTGTTAATAACTGCGTCAATCACCCAAAATTTCAGGCTGGTATAGTCACTCTGATGACATTCCCTAAAATGGCGCGCCACTGGATAGGTATTGTCACCATTTGTGATTGCACGCAGGTGTTGGAGGATGCGTTTTTGACCAGCATGTTTGGTGCTGCCCACATATCTGAGCTGACAGGGGCATTGTAAAACATAACTGCAAATTCCGTTTTGCAGGTGAGGACCTGTGTGATCTGATGTTGAATATCTGAGAAACCATCTTTGTAGGTTTTGGTGTTTTCTCCATGGAGGAAGGCTTTGCAAGTTTTGCATCTGTAAAAGCCTTTATTTTCCTGCCACCATGAAGATTTTACAAAGGGTTCTGGGTTTGTCACAACTATGTGATCACGTAAGGAGGGGGCTTTGCTGAAGGAGAGAGATACTCTATTTGGGACATTTTTACCAATAATATTGTCCTTCATCACCAACGACCAGTGTCTGTCAATGATCCTGCGCACTTGCCGATGCTGTTTGTTGTATCCTGTTATTATTCAGAAACAACTGGGTGCATTCTTCCCCGCATTATGTGTATCACTAGTAGATATAATCTGTCGGTCAGACTTCTTCACCAGAAGTTCTTCCCTGGATAATGCCATAGACTTTTGTTTGGCCCTTTCAATTAGTTGGCTCGAATATCCTCGCTCAAGAAAGCGCAACTTGCTTTCTCCCTGAGACTTATCTAAATCAACAGAATTACTACAAACTCGTCGTAGCCGTAACATTTCCCCTTAGGGGATGCTGGAAACCAAATGTGCCGGATGTGCACTAGCAGCATGAAGAATGCTATTACCAGCAGTAGCTTTACGGAAAATTCTGGATTCAAGATGTCCGTTGTTAATATACAGTTCAGTGTCAAGGAATGTTACTTTCTCCTGACTGAGAGTGGCTGTAAACTTTAGATTTAATTTGTTGTCATTGATGTCATGAATGAATTTTAGTGCCTCATCCTGACTGCCCCTCCAAATTACCAACAAATCGTCAACGAAACGAAACCATGCCACCAAATTGTTGCGAATGTTATGTTGGTACTCAAAACCAAGGACCAGCTCCTCCCAAGCCCCCATGTGTAGACATGCGAAGCTTGGGGAAAAGCTGGCCCCCATTGCTACTCCCTGTAATTGGCGGTACAATTGTTGGTTAAAAAGGAAGACATTGTTGACCAAACAGAATTGTAACATTTCTAGAAGCATTGCATTGTGTTCATTACACTCAGGGCCCCTTCTAAACAGGTAATGTTGAACTGCATTTAAACCGTCACTGTGAGCTATGCTTGTGTATAGTGATGATACATCAAGTTCAATAAGCCAATCACCAGTAACCCATTCCACATCCTTGAATTTCAATAAAAAATCCCCTGTGTCTTGAACATATGACCCAAGTTGTTGCACATACCCATGTAAAAAATAGTCTATATAAACAGAAGTATGTTCCAGGAGGCTGCCTCTGGCAGAGATGATAGGTCTTCCCGGTGGGTGCAAGGGGTCTTTATGTATTTTGGGAATAAAATACAATATTGGTGTAATGGGATTATCATTTTTGAGGTATTTAAATTCAGCCTCAGTGATTAATTTAGATGATCTCCACTTTGACAGTTTACGATGATATTCTCCTTTGATAGTCATCAATACTCGAGTATGTATGCGTTCATAACAAGTTCGGTCATTCAGCTGAATATATGCTTCCTAATCATAGTCATTTTTGGTCATTAAGACTACATTCCCACCTTTATCACTGTTCCTCACCACTAGATCCTTTTCCTTTCTCAGTCTGTTGGTGAGTGCTGTATATTGCTGGGATTGGCTGTCAAAATGTCTTTTATTTTTGCCAATGCACATTTGAAGTTCTTTTAAATCTGCAACCACATTTTCATGAAATATATCAAGGTTATCACGTGGTAGGATGGGGTAAAAGGTTGAGGGCGGTCTAAATTGGGTATTCAATGATATTCTGTTCCCCCATTGATCAATCTCATTAGTTTTTATGTTTGTACTGCATGTATCCTCATAACCTTCCCCATCAGTTTCCCATAATTCTGTGATGATACGTGTACCTTGTGATAAATTAGTATCGCTATTAGCATTACTAGTTGTGGGTGCAGTATGTTGTGTGTCTTCAGATTTTTCCTTCATAGTGTAGAATTTACGAAGTTTTAATTTCCTTACTGCTTTGTAAATATCGCATCTTGTTGCAGGATAATTAAAATTACAAGGTGCCGCATAAGTGAGTCCCAATTTGAGGATTTCCTTTTCTTTTGTTGTTAATTTTAATGATGTTAAATTAACAATTGTCCGGTTTGTAGCGTTCTCTAATCCTGTTGGGTGACAGATCCCCGTCCCCTTCCGCCTCTTTTCCTCTTTTGATATCCTCCTCTTTGCCGCCCCCCACCTCTGGCGTCGCCGGTAGTTGGCCCGCTGTTTCCTTGTTCCTTTTGCGTATGGGACCTTAATGTTTTCAGTCTTTCCTGACATAAAAAAGTAATTTCTTGGCCAGGAGATGGTTTCGGCGCGCCCTCCGCCTGTTCCTGTCTACGGCGGTCAGAATCCGATTCTGTTTCTGGGTCAGAACTTAGAGTGATATTGGATGAGTCACTTTGCGTATTTTTCCCTTGCTGCTGACGAATATTTTTGACTTTAGGTGGAGGTTTTGATAGGCCTTTACGGAGAGCATCATATTTACGTGAAAACATGAATATTTGTCCCAATTCATAATCGTTGCGGTCCCTTGGAACTTGTATGCTTTTCTGTCAACGATTTTGGCTTCCTCCTTTTTCAGGCGATCATTCATCACTTTAGTTAATTTGGTTCTTTCCTCTTCCTCCCCTAGGGCCTCCAGTTCTTCATGGATAGCTGCTATTTCTGTCAGCAACCTAGCTCTGTCTATGTCAGCATATTTTATCAATATTTGCACTTGTCGGCGTGATGCCTCGAGGTTACTCTCCGCCCACTCCTTCATTAGTTCGGGATTGGGGTCCTCGTATGTGGGTGCCGTGAGGATTCTTAGCCCCCGAGGTATGCGATTAACTTCTATGTACCGTTGTAATGATTTCAATTCCCACCATTTTGCTTGCTCCTGGCGAGATTTTTTTCTCCAGTGTTTTGAATAATTCCTTAATAACTGATGTGCCGCTACCTCTAGGGTCATTGTTGGGCCTCCCGCGAATATCAGGCGGAAGGGGGGCGTTGTCGGAAACCAATGTAGCTGCCAAAGTTTCCCTGTCCCGAACATTGTCACCCGACATTTCTCTGCAGTCTATAAATGATTATCCAGGTGCTTAACAACTATCCCGATAAATACTCGGTGTTGAAAATCTCCCTGGACACCGTACTTCTCTCCCACCTCTTGGATTTCGTATGCTTACTTGGTCAGGCGTGTAGATTACTCCGGTTCTTAATTCAGCCGGTTGGTTGCCAAGCCCGAGCAGCCTCCGCTCCGACCAGCTTTTTCCGCTCTCTAATCCGTCTCTTCCGGTGGATGGGGGTCAGGCGCTCTACTCCTTCTGGAGTCACACAATTTCCTGGGCAAAGTCCAAGAGAAAAATCCGATTGGAGCGCCGTCCATTTGATGAGAAGGGTCCCGTGTTCAGCCGGTTCGGAATCAACCAGGCTATATATCACTCGTTCCGCTTCCCAATGCGCTCTGGAGTCTCGCCAGCCGGCAAGAAGACACGGACACGGACCAGTTAGGTGCTGAGATTTTATTTGCAGAGAATAGTCAAAGACGTTTCGGCTCAACGGAGCCTTGTTCACATGACAATGTTTCTTTGAACGGACAGCCCTTTTAAAGTGCACGTGTTAAACAAAATTGACACCACCTGTGAACTTTAAAGTATGGACATAGAAAACATACTACGTTCGTTTTGTAGTAAAACTGCAGTAAACAAATTGAGTACTACGTTCTAATATCAGTGTAATACCTAATTAAATACATTTGTTGATATAATCTAACAAGATGTAAAACTTTGTGGATTGCTAAAAAAGATATATAAAAGATATATATATATATATATATATATATATATATATATATATATATATATATATCTATATACATATGACGAAAGGTTCCTCCCCAACCTGCTCTGCGTTCGCTGACACCGCCTCCACGCCAACAAGGAAGAGGACCGGACCAGCCAATTCAGCAAGATGGTATATTTATTTAAAGATTAAAACAGAACCAGCGACGCGTATATATATTCACTGAAAAAACCTTAGGTTTCACACCAGTTATAGTTAGCTGGAAATTTTACTGACATAAAACCATAGAAATTCCAACGTTATAGTTAGTTGGACTAACTATAACAAGCGCGCCTGCAATGCACTGCTGATGACGTCACATATTACATCACTCATGACATTGTCAGTGACATCACTCATGACATCACTGATGACACCAGCCAGTGAATGTGTGTCTTTCTTTAAAATTAATATGTTTAATATTTGTATTTGTAAAGGTTGATGGAAGAATAAATGGTTAAATAAGTGTGTAAATGGATGTTTTTTGAAAAAAATTGTTGGTTAACTGCCTTATTAAGTGTATTTTATTTAATACATATATTAGCGAGTAACTTTTAAATATTGAAATATATGTATCAGTGTTTCACTTTGTGTATAAGTAGCTTAATGGGTTGGTGACTGACTCACTGTTTGTATGTGTTTTGAAGACAGCATATGTGCAGGACTGTATGGGTGGATGAGTGTGTATATGTGTGTGTTAGTGAATGAATGACTGTCTCACTATTGTGTTTTTTAGTAACAACATATATTTTAATCTAGTGTATGTGAATTTTGATGTATATAAGTGAGTATATGTGAGAGTAAGGGATTGTAAGACTTCCTGTTTAAATAAGTATATGTTTATATAAGTGATTGTTTAAAAGAGTAAGTATGTGTAAGTTTCCTTAGAAGTAAAGAGGTAGTGTGTGTATAGTTTTATATGCAAATAAATGTTATGTTATGTTATGTTATGTTACGCAACTCTTATATAGCGCATGGCTACCCCAGCAACGAGGCGTCCCAGCGCTTGCAGACAGGTCCAATCACATAACAGCCGGAGGAATGCGGCAGGATATCTATTCACCGCGGAACCCTAAATAGAAGAAAACAACCAAGTTTTTACTTGTTTTCGAAATTGTAGGTGATTTGTGATGGAACGTACACTTAGGGGAATAGAGTTCCAGAGTTTTGGGGCCCGAAACCTAAAAGAGCGGCCACCAGCTCTACACCTCCGAATCTTGATGGTACAGGCAAGGAAGAGGTCCGCAGACCGGAGTGCACGCTGTGGAACATAGAAGGAACAGATTCCTTGCAAGATTTTAGGACCTAGACAATGTAACATTTTATGCATAACACACAGGGTTTTAAATTGAATGCGTTGTTTTACGGGCAGCCAATGGAGCCTGCGCAAAACCTGAGAGGTATGGCAGCGTCTTGGTAAGCCGAACAGGGTCCGAGCTGCCGCATTCTGAGCTTTCTGTAGTCTATTGATGACTGTCAGATTGGACCCAAGCATTAATACATTGCAATAGTCCAGATGGGATAAGACCATAGCCTGGACAATTGTCTGACGGGTGGAAGATTCAAAGAAGCCAAGAATAGATTTCAGAGAGCGCAGGCGGCCATAGCAAGTACCAGCTATCCTCTTCGCATGGGAATCCAGGGTGAGGGCATCATCTAAGATCACACCTAGATTCTTAACTTCCTTCTTGGGCATAGGCGGTGAGCCCAATGTAGGGGGCCACCACCGCTCGTCCCACTTTTGAGTGTCCGGGCCAACCAGGAGGACTTCAGTCTTAGAAGAATTTAACTGAAGACAGTTCTCCGTAAGCCAGCTGGAAATGGCCACGATATCCTCTTGGAATTTGGCTTGATCACCAACGATGTTATTAGAGAATGTGAAGATCAGCTGTGTATCGTCCGCATAAGATATTAGTTCGATGTTACGTTCCCTGGCCAATGTGGCCAGGGGGCGGACATACACATTAAACAGCGTGGGGCTGAGGGCAGAGCCCTGAGGAACACCACAGCCCAATGGAAAACTGCCAGATGAGTACGGGGGAGCATGAACCTGGAATGAACGGTCAGATAGAAATGACACGAACCAGTCCAGAGCATCCTCTCTGACACCTATCTCCCATAGCCTCCTGACTAGGATCCCATGGGAGACGGTGTCGAACGCCGCACTCAAATCTAGCAGCACCACAGCTGAGGTGTCACCCCTGTCTTGTGCCACCCTTAGATGTTCTGTGACGGCCAGTAAGGCTGACTCCGTGCTATGTTTGGCCCGGAATCCGTTCTGAGACTCCTCCAAGATCCCATTAGTCTCCAGAAAATCCGTCAGAGTAGAATTGACATGTGCCTCCATTACTTTGGCCAAGTAAGGAAGCAGCGAGATAGGGCGGAAACTTTCTGGCTTAGAGGGGTCCAGGGTGGGTTTTTTTAACAAGGGGACCACTTTGGCATGTTTCCACGATTTCGGGATGGTAGCTGATTGCAGAGATTTATTAATCAGTTTTTGCCCTTCTGTCAAGATAGATTCCGGAAACAATCTAAACATCTCGGGTTTGACAGGATCTTCCGGGGACCCCGACTTGATTCTTAAAGTTAGGGGTTCCATGTCTGTCTGAGAGATGAGTGGGAGCGTTAGAAGAGAATAGGGAAGGCTCAATGAGTCCGTAGTAGGTCTGTAGGTCATAGATGGTTCTCCAGAGTTAAATGTATTATAAATCCCTTGTACTTTATTAATGAAGAAGTGAGCCAGCTCTTCGCAATGTGAGTCAGATACTATGGTGTTATTAGTCCCCACGGGAGATGTAGTAAGCTCCTTCACTAACGCAAAGATAGTTTTTGTGCGATTTGTGCTGGCATTGATCAGATCAGTATAATAGCTAGCCTTAGTCTTTTTTATCAACTTGTGGTAGGCTTTTGTAGCAATTCTGAAATTGGATTTGGCTACCAAATCATACGATCTTCTCCAGATACGTTCAAGTACCTTACACTCCTTTTTTTTTAGTACAAGCGCCTCACAGTACCATAACTGGGACTGCTTACGTTTAGGTCTTGACATTTTCCTGGGTATGAAATGATCCAGAGACTCGTTGATCCATTCTCTATAGGCTAGATCCGCCTCATCCAGATTAGTAGGCCAGGCAGGTCGGGACTTAGTTAATCTAGCCTCAAATAGTGCCCCATCAAGTTTGTGCCATGCACGTCTCAAAAAAGGAGGAGGAGGCTTTCCCCCAGGGCCAGCTGGAATCCTAACAGCGATCTGTACCAAAAAATGGTCCGTCCAGCTAAGAGGACTAGGAGTGGAAACTGAAATTTCCTGAATGTTCAAAAACACCGGGTCCAGTAAGTGGCCTGCTAGATGGGAAGGCCCCACCACCAGCTGACGTAATTGGCAAGCTTCCATATCCCCTAGAAACTTCAGTATTGCTGGGGAGAGACTAGACTCCAGATGTAAATTGAGGTCCCCCAGAACACTGAAGTTGGCTGACTGTAAAATGAAGGCGGAGACATTCGAAACCAATGATTCCTGAAATGTACTCGCTAGCCCGGGAGGCCGATAAATCAGCAAGCCCGTAAAGGTGAAGGTATCTGAGACCTTCAACTTAAAAAGTGCGCTCTCACAGTTGGTTATCTCTGTAGGGGAGAGAGTGCAAGAGTAGATGTCTTTAAATATCACTGCCAATCCCCCTCCCCTGCCCTTAATTCTATTCTGAGTTAGAATAAGGTAGTTAGAAGGGAGGGCTAATGCAGTGATGGCCAGTGTGTCATTCGTCAGCCATGTCTCTGTTAGGACTAGCACTAACAATGTATGTTCAATAATTTATTTGCATGTGTGAGTATGTGTGTGAGTAACTTTTGGATGACTGTAGGGATTCAAGACGGACCCCCCTGCCTGAGTCCATATCTGCATCTATAAGAACTACCGCTCCCACAATGCTCAGCCAACATCATCTTCCCATTGGAGGGCGTGCATTGTTGAAATTGGAAGCGCGAATCTCCGTGAAAGCCTCTGAAGAGAAAGCTGAGGAGCTTTCGAAACGCGTCAGGCACACCTGCACGGAGTGATTCAAGCGGCAACCGCCTGTACCTTAAAGAGAGTCCGACTCTCTGCTGCTGTTGGTCGAGTGCTAACCAAACTGATGGACACATCCTGGAGCTTGCATATTTACGCGGCCGTCCTGCCGCTGGGTTGTGCACCTCCCCGAAAGAAAGGGGACCACTCGAGGAGAAGACACCTCTTCGAATATGTGGGGCAACAGCAGGGATTCAAGACGGACCCCCCTGCCTGAGTCCATATCTGCATCTATAAGAACTACCGCTCCCACAATGCTCAGCCAACATCATCTTCCCATTGGAGGGCGTGCATTGTTGAAATTGGGAGCGCGAATCTCCGTGAAAGCCTCTGAAGAGAAAGCTGAGGAGCTTTCGAAACGCGTCAGGCACACCTGCACGGAGTGATTCAAGCGGCAACCGCCTGTACCTTAAAGAGAGTCCGACTCTCTGCTGCTGTTGGTCGAGTGCTAACCAAACTGATGGACACATCCTGGAGCTTGCATATATATATATATATATATATATATATATATATATATATATATATGTATATTCTCACCAAAGTTTGGCTGATCCCAAGCCTCCAAATCGGCGGGCTCACGGCTGGGGTAGCCATCCCCCGTATACTCCACTCACTGTTACCACTGTCAAACTCTTTTCATCCAAAGCGAGTCAACAAAATGGAGCCGCGGCCACAAGTATTTAGTGCAAGTGTATTCAGGCACGATGTCCTACGCGTTTAGGAGTTGTAGTCACTCTCGTGCCCGTGAAGAAGGAGTGACTACAACTCCGAAACGCGTAGGACATCCTGCCTGAATAAACTTGCACTAAATACTCATGGCTGTGGCTCCATTGTGTTGACTCGCTTTGGATGAAAGGAGTTTGACAGTGGTAACAGTGTGTGGAATATATATATATATATATATATATTACCTACTGGCGGTCGCCAGTAGGTAGTTATAGTTAGGATTTTTTTCAATGTTAAATCTGAAAATTCTATTTGGAATAACTTTGGCTTCGGTTGACAAATCTGCCTGAAAATTTCCTCAAAATGGCCTTGCGGCGCCCCGGTCCTTCCCTGAAAGTTTGGGGGAAATTCGTCAAGCGGGGGCTGAGATAAAAGGGGGGTCCCAAAACACGTTTTCTCCATGTTAATTTCCATAGGGCGGTCGATTTCACTTTTAGCCCGAACGGCTGAATGGATTTACACCAAACTTGGCAAAATTGTAGGGACTGGTAACCCGATGTGCCTTTGCGATGTCTCAAGATATGTGCTCCAGTGGATTTTGAGTAATTTAGGTTCAAAAAAATATATATATCTATAGGCGTGCTCCGGTACGCGCACCGGGGAGCGCACCGGGCGCGCCACGCGACTTGTGCACGGAAAGCTGATTGGCTCTCGGGTGTCTGTAAACATTCTAAACAGTCCGGAGTGGCCGCCATCTTGTGTCTTGGTAGGATCGAGACATGAGAGGTGGCCAAAACAAAGGGGGAAATGACCATAAGGGGGCAGAGTAGACACCCCCTGTCCCCCTAGGTTTGATTTGGGGGCCATTAAAGGGCCCCGCGGGGTCTCAAATGTTTTTTTTTTCCGATTTTCGCGGGGGGAAGCGCACGGTACGCGCACCGGGGAGCGCACCGGGGAGCGTACTATGGGGAAAAAAATCACTTAAAAAAATTGTATGTTTAATAATTGTTTTTTTGTTGTTTTTTTAAATTTTATTTAAGTACCTACATGTAGGTACCAATGCAGAGAATTAATTTTAATGTACACCATCTCCTCTGTAGATATCTTGCATGTTGTTATCGAAGTTATTGTGGTATATGGAATCCATAACATAGTCTGTCAGGAAAGCAGAAACAGATCTTTTAAGCACTCCCTGAGAAGTCCTAGGGGATCATGGGTCGTCTATCCTGATCCCTTATGATGAAAAAGAGGTGTAAAATACACATCGGAGATAATATAGTGGGAGAAAGGTAGTAACTATGAGTAAACTTACTATGTAACAGAAAAAAAGTTGCACAGTATACTATAAGTCTCATTTTATAATATAATTATTTTGGTAATACTTCATGAATTACATATTAAAATGAATATTGTCTCAAACAATTTAAAATTATTAAATATAAATGTATTCCTCTGATTCTTTTTCATAATTTAATAAAACTTGTAACATAATATTGTCCGGTATTTCCTCATAATTATAAGTACGTGATTCCATTTGTTCCAAACATTCTATAAACTGTTGGTCCAAAGAGTCATCCATGAAATCAACTTTATCTTTTTGCTCTTCTGGATTTTCCACCTTTTTCTCCTTCCATTTTCTTTCTGAAAATTGCATAAAAATTAACTATATTAGTAGAGTTAGGGTACTGTTGGGTTTAAGTTTAGACAGGTACTTTTGAGTTTTTAACAGTGAAGTAATTTTGGGCAGTGTATGGTTTCAGGCAGGAAGTAGAACTTTTAAAAAGTGCATGTGATGAAGCCTAAGTAAATTCATAATTATACCAGAGAAGCCTAATTCAATCCATAACTATTACAGAGAAGTCTATCTCAATCTATAACTATTACAGAGGGATAGTATATAACTAACAGAATATTTTTTCTCAAATTAACTTAAAGTGCACAACATACTTCACTTTCCAAAAAAGCAACTTACCTTTGAGAAATCAGTTGAAGTTGTCAGTGTTATTTCTTTTCAAATGTACTTCAGGAAGCAGTAGTCAAAATGGCTGTGTTTCCCTCTCTTCTTTTATATATATTCTTGTACATAACCAATCAAATGTCAGGAAATAATCGTAGAAAATGAAAGAAACTTTTTAATTGGTTGTAAATTCTAACATTTCATATGTGTTTTTGTCATGTAATTTACCTCAGGATATTTAGACAGGCCTGTAGCCTAAATGTCTCAATGGAATTCCACCAAATTTGGGCAAATGGTAGGGACTGCTATGTAGTAGGGCTTATTCTATATTTGATGAAAGTGTCTCCAGTGGTTTTTCTGAAAATTACTTTCCCACCTTTTTTTAGGGAGCGCTTACCGGTGCGCGCTCCGGTACGCGCACCGGCAGCGTTACGGGAGTCCGCCATTTTGTGTTTCGGTACAATCGAGACACAAGATGGAGGGCAAACAATGTTCGGTATGGCTAGAAGGGGGCACAGTAGAGACTTCTTGACCCTGTAGGTTTTCTGAGGGGGGCTTAGGAGGCTCATAAAGGTAAAAAAAAAAAAGAAAAAATCCTTCATTTTCCCCGGGGGAAGCGCCCGGTACGCGCACCGGTAAGCATACCGGGAAGCGTACTTTGGTGAAAAATAGTGAAAAAGGTTAGAAAAAGATAAACGTTTTGAATGATCAGAGGTAGGGTAGCTCTGAAAAGAGCTTTTGGGTTCTGTGGTTGAGTTAGGTACCTACAAGTAGGTTCCAATGCACAGTCTTAAATTCAGGAGGAATATTCTATTTCCCTCATCTGAGAAGTGCACACCATCTCCTCTGTAGATGTCTTGCATGTTGTAACGCAAGTTGTTATTGTATATTGAACCCATTCCACAGTCTCTCATGTAAGCAGAAACAGGTTTATTCACATGTTTCCGTGCTTTCTCAAATTGTGGACAAAATTGGTTGGACCAGTTCCATTTCTGTCTTTGGCATATATTTGAATATACCAAAGCAGTTTGTGGAAAAAGTGTCATCAATTGATCAAAGGTGTCCTTTAAGAGCATTTCCAGACCAACCCCAGTCATAGTGCCCAAATCATTTTCACCACAGTGCACTATTAAGAGGTCAGGGCTTGGCAGATGCAAAAAGGTTTTCACCAATGCTATCAATTGATGACATCTCAATCCTCTCTGGCCAATCCACTTGATTTCCAGATTTGATAAATCAAAGTTGTGATAATTTCTGCTTGCTGCATACCTTTGAGCCCGTGGATGTAGCTATGTCCAATAATCCATACAGAATACATGATGTGAGAAGGTTCTGGTGCAGTCAGATGAAGTGTGGGAATGAAATGGCAGTTGGAACAGTAGGAGTTTACAAAAAAACAATTGTGGAGTTTCACTGCTCTTGAATCACAAGCAATGATTGGTGGATTCAGATAGTTGAAAACTGAAAGTTAGGGTGCATGGCTGTGTTGTGTGAAAGAAGCAATTTGAATGGTTAACAAAAAGTCACTAAAAGCAATATTACCCTGGATAAGCTGGTGTATTGAGAGGTCAAACATACTTGCTGAGTTAATTTGCAACATTGTACAATAAACTTTTGAACCTGAGAGTTCAGTTAGGAGGGAGTTGCTATGGTAACAGATAGAAAGATCTGAGAGGGGGAAGGGTGTTGGTTTGAAAATAGTGAAGGAAGACTTTTGTTTGGTTGAATTAAGGCATATGTGTACAAAGTTAGAGATTTTCTATGCCAGTCTTGGTTTCAGTGTATTGAGTGCACACCTTTTGGTCTGCTAAAGAAAAATTGGTGTGTGTGTCTGACACTGTTTTCAATCTTCCAAAGCATTTGTAAAGGTAAGAAATGATTTATTTAATTAAGATAGAGACTTGTTTGCTCTATGGAGAATATTTGGAAGCAGATAGTTATGTTTCAGAAGTGAAATTGTATGCTAGTATATAGGTCCTGTGTTGTGTTTCTAAAATGTTATACAAAAAACGATTTTGGGTGCAAATGAATGGTATTTTCATTTGGCCCTTATTTATGATTGCCTTATGCAACTGGTGCATCACTTTATACATGGGAAATAAGTGACGCTCTTGTGGCGCAAGGCCTTCATAAATAAGGCCCAGAGTTTGTTGGCTGTTGATTTGTTATTTGCTTTTTGATAATATTTATTATGAACATTTGCAAGATAGTGGATTTGTATTTTGGGACACAGTGATGTTTCAAAGCTGATATTGAGTGGTTGTACATAGGTTCTGCGCAATGTTTCCGAAATGTTATTCAAAAAACGATTTTGGGTGCAATTCATTGGTATTTTCATTTGGCCCTTTTTTCATGATTGCCTTGTGCAGCTGATGCATCACTTTAAACATGGGTAATAAGTGACGCACTGGTGGCGCAAGGCCTTCATAAATAAGGCCCTGAGTTTATTTGCTTTTGGTTTGTTTTTGGGTTTTTGATAATGCTTGATATCAACATTTGCAAGATAGAGGATTTGTATTTTGGGAAACAGTGATCTTTCAAAAGTGAAATTCTGTGCTTGTACATAGGTTCTGAGCAGTGTTTCTAAAATGTTATTCAAAAAACGATGTTGGGTGCAAATCAATGGTATTTTCATTTGGCCCTTATTTATGATTGCCTTGTGCAGCCGGTGCATCACTTTATACATGTGAAATAAGTGACGCTTTTCTGGTGCAAGGTCTTCATAAATAAGGCTCTGAGTTTCTTTGCTCTTGGTTTGTGCTCTGCTATTTGATAATGCTTGATATCAACATTTGCAAGATAGAGGATTTGTATTTTGGGAAACAGTGATGTTTCAAAAGTGAAATTCTGTGCTTATATATAGGTTCTGGGCAGTGTTTTTAAAATGTTAATCAAAAAACGATTTTTAGTGCAAATCAATGGAATTTATATTTGGGTCTAATTTATGATTGTCTTGTGGCGTAGGTATGTCACTTTTAACATGGGAAGAAAGTGACGCACTGGTGGCGCAAGGCCTTCATAAATAAGGCCCTGAGTTTATTTGCTTTTAGTTTGTTTTTGGCTTTTTGATAATGCTTGATATCAACATTTGTAAGATAGAGGATTTGTATTTTGGGAAACAGCGACGTTTCAAAAGTGATATTGAGTGCTTATACATAGGCTCTGGGCAGTGTTTTTTAAATGTTATTCAAAAAAACGATTTTGGGTGCAAATGAATGGTATTTTCATTTGGCCCTTATTTATGATTGCCTTGTGCAACTGGTGCATCACTTTATATATGGGAAATAAGTGACGCTCTTGTGGCGCAAGGCTTTCATAAATAAGGCCCTGAGTTTGTTGACTGTTGATTTGTTATTTGCTTTTTGATAATATTTTTTATGAACATATGCAAGATAGTGGATTTGTATTTTGGGACACAGTGATGTTTCAAAGCTGATATTGAGTGGTTGTACATAGGTTCTGCGCAGTGTTTCTTAAATGTTATTCAAAAAAGGATTTTGAGTGCAAATGAATGGTATTTATATTTGGGTCTAATTTATGATTACCTTGTGCCACTGGTGCATCACTTTATACATGGGAAATAAATGACGCTATTGTGGCGCAAGGCCTTCATAAATAAATAAATTCATTGGTATTTCCATTTGGCCCTTATTTATGATTGCCTTGTGCAGCCGATGCATCACTTTAAACATGGGTAATAAGTGACGCACTGGTGGCACAAGAACTTCATAAATAAGGCCCTGAGTTTGTTTGCTTTTGGTTTGTGTTCCGCTTTTTGATAATGCTTGATATCAACATTTGCAAGGTAGAGGATTTGTATTTTGGGAAACAGTGACGTTTCAAAAGTGATATTGAGTGCTTATACATAGGTTCTGGGCAGTGTTTTTTAAATGTTATTCAAAAAACGATTTTGGGTGCAAATCAATGGTATTTTAATTTGGCCCTTATTTATGATTGCCTTGTGCAACCGGTGCATCACTTTATACATGGGAAATAAATGACGCTCTTGTGGCGCTAGGCCTTCATAAATAAGGCTCTGAGTTTGTTGGCTGTTGATTTGTTATTTGCTTTTTGATAATACTTATTATGAACATATGCAAGATAGTGGATTTGTATTTTGGGACACAGTGATGTTTCAAAGCTGATTTTGAGTGGTTGTACATATGTTCTGCGCAGTGTTTCTTAAATGTTATTCAAAAAACGATTTTGGGTGCAAATGAATGGTATTTATATTTGGGTCTAATTTATGATTACCTTGTGCCACTGGTGCATCACTTTATACATGGGAAATAAATGACGCTCTTGTGGCGCAAGGCCTTCATAAATAAATAAATTCATTGGTATTTCCATTTGGCCCTTATTTATGATTGCCTTGTGCAGCCGATGCATCACTTTAAACATGGGTAATAAGTGACGCACTGGTGGCACAAGAACTTCATAAATAAGGCCCTGAGTTTGTTTGCTTTTGGTTTGTGTTCCGCTTTTTGATAATGCTTGATATCAACATTTGCAAGGTAGAGGATTTGTATTTTGGGAAACAGTGACGTTTCAAAAGTGATATTGAGTGCTTATACATAGGTTCTGGGCAGTGTTTTTTAAATGTTATTCAAAAAACGATTTTGGGTGCAAATCAATGGTATTTTAATTTGGCCCTTATTTATGATTGCCTTGTGCAACCGGTGCATCACTTTATACATGGGAAATAAATGACGCTCTTGTGGCGCAAGGCCTTCATAAATAAGGCTCTGAGTTTGTTGGCTGTTGATTTGTTATTTGCTTTTTGATAATACTTATTATGAACATATGCAAGATAGTGGATTTGTATTTTGGGACACAGTGATGTTTCAAAGCTGATATTGAGTGGTTGTACATAGGTTCTGCGTAGTGTTTCTTAAATGTTATTCAAAAAACGATTTTGGGTGCAATTCATTGGTATTTTCATTTGGCCCTTTTTTATGATTGCCTTGTGCAGCTGATGCATCACTTTAAACATGGGTAATAAGTGATGCACTGGTGGCGCAAGGCCTTCATAAATAAGGCCCTGAGTTTATTGGCTTTTGGTTTGTTTTATGCTTTTTGATAATACTTGATATCAACATTTGCAAGATAGAGGATTTGTATTTTGGAAAACAGTGATCTTTCAAAAGTGAAATTCTGAGCTTGTACATAGGTTCTGAGCAGTGTTTCTAAAATGTTATTCAAAAAACGATTTTGGGTGCAAATCAATGGTATTTTCATTTGGCCCTTATTTATGATTGTCTTGTGCAGCCGGTGCATCACTTTATACATGTGAAATAAGTGACGCTTTTCTGGTGCAAGGTCTTCATAAATAAGGCTCTGAGTTTCTTTGCTCTTGGTTTGTGCTCTGCTATTTGATAATGCTTGATATCAACATTTGCAAGGTAGAGGATTTGTATTTTGTGAAACAGTGATGTTTCAAAAGTGAAATTCTGTGCTTGTACATAGGTTCTGAGCAGTGTTTTTAAAATGTTAATCAAAAAACGATTTTTTGTGCAAATCAATGGAATTTATATTTGAGTCTAATTTATGATTGCCTTGTGCAGTCGGTGCATCACTTTAAACATTGAAAGAAATTGACGCACTGGTGACGCAAGGCCTTCATAAATAAGGCCCTGAGTTTATTTGCTCTTGGTTTGTGCTCTGCTATTTGATAATGCTTGATATTAACATTTGCAAGGTAAAGGATTTGTATTTTAGGAAACAGTGAGGTTTCAAAAGTGATATTGACTGCTTATAGATAGGTTTTGCCCTGTGTTTTTTAAATGTTATTCAAAAAACGATTTTTGGTGCCAATCAATGGTATTTTTATTTGGGTCTTATTTATGATTGTCTTGTGGCGCCGGTATGTCACTTTTATTTTGGGTTGCACTGGTGGTGCAAGGCCTTCATAAATAAGGCCCTGAGTTGCTGTTGTATAAACTTAAATATGTTGCAATTTATTGTTTATATTGTTTGCTTTTTGACATTACTTTGTTGTTTGCTAATAGTGGTCTTTCATGTGTTTTTTTTTCAGAACAACAGATTCAAATCAACTTCTGAAAAGCAAGCAAAAATGCCTCCAAGGCAAAGAATTATCAAAAATACCATACATAAAAGGAAAACATCAACAACAGAATTTATGGAATCCTCTACAACAACTACTTCAAAAAACACCAGAAAAGCTTCTGGTAAGCCAATTAAGTCTTTTCTTCGCAACATATGTCGTACAAAAAGAAATGATATTGCTAATGTGAATATTCAGAAAGAGACAGCAAATCTAAAAAGGAAGGAGAGGCCCACAAAAAATGTCTCGATTGGAGCAGGAGAGAAGAGAATGGATAGCAATAGAAGGGTAAATCAATTTAGGGACATTCGTAGGCGAATGTTTCGCAATAGGGTAGTTTTAAATTTGCTAAAAAATGATAAGAAAGGTAAACTGAGAACTGCTTTTTACAAGAAAAAGAAAAGTGTAGAGAAGATTGTTGATCAGGCTTTTGAAGTTAAGAAAAAATTATTTATTTTAGTAATCAATAGAATTAGGATACTTAATAAGGCAATTGATGTTTTCAAATTGAACAGTAGATGGAAAAGAATTATTAATCGGAGTAATTTGTGTGAAGTATTTTCTGGTGCATGGATGCATAGTTCAAGTTCTGAGCCATTTTTCAATGAGGAGAGTTACTTTCAGGAAAATGATTTGGTGCATGAGGTTGACACCAGTGGTCGAGCATATGAGGTGAAAGATGGTTGTGTGATGGAAAAAGAGAAACTTGTGTCTAGAGATGCAGAAGAGGTGTTAGCTGATGAAGTTTTAGGGAGACGTACTAAGGGTCCAGTGTACACATGGAAGTGCAGTAGTATTTGTAGTGTGCGACAGGATTCAATCGATTTGCTTTGAAATTTCTTACGTACATATAGTAAGAAAAGTCTCAAACAAAAAATGAAGATCTTGCAAGAGTTAGATCCTTGCAGAGTGAGAGAAAGCACAGGTTTGCATGGGCATTCACTAGCTTGTCTTTCTAGAAAAGTATGTCAGAGTGTTTTTCATCATTTTAGGATGTTAGCAGTGCATCATAATAAGGTGAGGAAATTAGTGAGAAAGTTGTATTATGCAAAAAGTCCAGCACTTAAGCTTAAACAGTTAAACAGTGCTCTTTTGCATGGATCTGAAGTGGATGTGAAGACTATTTGTGAAGAAATTGAGTTGTGTTATTTTGGGAACAAAGAGGACAGTGTAGAAATGGATATAGTAATGGATGGTAATGTGGAAGATAATGGACAGATTTCAAGTACAGAAAAGTTTGACGAGGAAATTACCAAGTTTAAGGTGAAATCAAGTGAAAGGACTAATTTAACTTGTGTGTGTTGTCGACGGACTCATTATAAGATTCAGACTAGGTTAGTTGATTTATATGCAAAAAGTTAATTGGAAAATAATAGTGAATGGAAGGATTTTGTAAGTTATTTGTTGGTGGAGAATTCTTTTGATTTGAGTTTTGATCAGCGTATTTGTAATTATTGTTTAAAAAAATTAAATGAAAATAGAATGCCTGCTAGAGCAGTTCATAATAATCTTCAGTTAATAGATATTCCTTCTGAATTGATGGATTTAAATACTTATGAATCTATTTTGATTCAATGTATCCATCCTTTTCAGGCTATTGTTTGCATGGAGCCTAAGACAGGGAAATTGCCTCCATCAGATTTACAGAGAGGATTAAAGGGAAGAGTTGTTTATTTGCCTCTAGATGTAAAGAAAAATATTGATACAATTGGTGTAGAAAGAGTAGAAGAGGATCCTCTAGTTATTCTAGTTAATGGGGTTCTGACAAAGAGTAAGAAAATCTGGCAAGATTTAGTGGATGTTAGGAAAGTCAAAAAGGCAACGTTGTATTTGGTCAAAAACAAGGAGTACTACAAAGATGTAAGTGTTGGAGCAGAGGAAACAGCTACAGACGAAGACAGTGATTGTTCAGTTGGTCAAATTGAAAAAGTTGATGTGTCTAGAAGTGAAGAAATATATGAACATTATACTGTTCATCCTTTGCATTCCAAAGAAGTAATGGGAAATGCAATTGACTTGTTTCAAATGAAAGCAGCACAAGGAAGTCCTATTAGTGTATGGGAAGAAAGTTTGGAAGCTCGTTGTTTTCCACAATTATTTCCAACAGGTCGTGGTGGACGATATGATGATCAACCAGTTCAAATTCCTGCAGCTGAATAACGGACTCTAAGATTATATGCTGAAGATCCAAGGTTTCGTCAATGCATTCCATATTTGTTTCATCTACTGTTTGAAAGTGATTTGTCTGGGCTTTCTTATGCAGTTAATCATATACTGAAAAGTGGAGCTCATCTGCAAAATGTTTCTGCAAGGGACTTTATGGAGAAAGTTAATCTGCAAGATAGTATTTTGGAATCTCAGCTAATCAATCTCATGGCATGTCAACGTGGAACCAATGAGTATTGGTTCCGTCGTCATGGAGAATTGAAATGTATGCTAAGAAACTTAGGAACTCCTACATGGTTCCTCACTCTTAGCTGTGCTGAGTATGCATGGGACGACTTACTTGAATTTCTACAAGAGGCAAATGGAAACATACCAAATATAGAATTGAAAACACCTGGAGAACTGTGTTCTTTGGATCCAGTAAATGTTTGCAGATATTTTAATCATAGATTTGAAGCTATGATGTCTTTTATTACCAACAAAAAAAATCCTCCCCTTGGAGAGGTTTTGGATTTCTTTTGGAGGAAGGAATATCAAGCGAGAGGTGCTCCTCATATACATATGTTGTTATGGATTAAAGATGCACCCAAATTTGGATCAGATTCGGATGAAACAGTGATGAGTTTCATTGAAGAGTATTCAACATGTGCTGTTCCAAAATCTACTGAAGAAAACAGTTTAAGGCAACAAGTTTTTCGTTTTCAATCTCATCGTTGTGGAAAGTACTGTCGTCGAAAATTTAAAAACAAGGAAAAGTACTACACAAAATGTCGTTTTGCATTTCCACGACCCGTGATTTCTAAGGGAAGAGTAAATAATTTGATGTCATCTCTACGACATACTGTGATGAGGAAATCTCCCAAAAATACATACAATTTGAAAAGAAATGAAGAATCTAAGTACATCAACGATTACAACTCAGTGATTTTGTCCATGTGGAATGCTAACATGGATATTCAGTTTGTTGCTGACAATTCTATTGCTGTGGCTCGATATGTGACATCTTACATCACCAAAAAAGAAAAGACAGAACTGAAGGAAATGTGGGAGGACATTTCACATGAAAAGATTCTAAGCAAAAAATTATATAGTTTCAGTTTGAAGATGTTGTCGCATCGAGAAATTGGAGCATATGAATGTTCTGATCGGTTATCATCAGCAAGTCTCTATGCCAAATCAAGAACAATCATTTGGGTGAGTCTAGGTCTTGCTGCAACACGAAACCGAGTTTTGAAATCTGTACAAGAAATTGAATATTTGGCGGAGAAAGAACCAAACAGTACAGATATTTTGAAGACAAATATGTTGGATACATACTATCCAAATAGAAGTACTCACCTTGAGAACACTTGTTTGTATGAAGTTCTGCAAAACTACAGTTAGAAGAGGAACATCACAGAAGATATCAATAATGGAAAATATGCAGTCACTGGCTATGAAGGTTGTCTAGTGAAGCAGAAAAAAGGCCATTTGATTAATCATCGAAAATTGAGTTGTGAAGCTCCAGACAAAAGAGAATTTTACTATTTAGCTCTTTTGCAACTCTTTAAGCCATGGCGTACAGAAGAGGAACTACTTGGAGATTTTCTCTGTTATGAAGACTCTTTTAATGCAACTAAGGATACCATAGAATGTCAAATTTTTCTATATTATCTGCAAATGTTGAATGAAGAAGTAGAGCAAGAAACCACAATTGCTGAAGAGATAGCTAGAGACAGTTCTCAAGATAGTCAGAGTTCTACTTCATTGAGTCAGGATCCACTAGGAGGACCTATTATCCAAAATGAAGCTGCCACTGCCATGGATGAGGTGGAAAGAGCTAAGGAACAAGCTCAAGAGGATTGAGTTAACTTAGAAGATTTGGTAAAGCAACTAAACGTTGAGCAGAAAAAGATATATGATGAAGTCACAGAGCAGATTGAACATGGATTCAGACATGAGAAAAAAGAGTGCTCATGTACATCATTTGACCCTGTCCGACTGTACGTAAGTGGAGAAGCGGGGACAGGAAAAAGTTTTCTAATTAAAGCCATTGCAAGTTATCTGCAGAAAAGGACTGATTCACCACTGTCTTGTGTTGTAACTGCTCCAACTGGTCTGGCAGCACATAATATTAAAGGGATTACTCTACATCGTTTACTGATGCTTGCAGTTGAGCATGATAATAAATTGCATTACAACAAGTTATCTGGAGATGCGTGTTCTGAAGTTTCAAGAGTCTTGAAGAAAATGAAACTTCTTATTATTGATGAAGTAAGCATGGTCTCAAATCTAATGCTTGCTTTTGTGCATTTGAGAATGCAAGAAATTCTTAGAACAGAGTATGATGTGTTATTTGGAGGAAAACACATTGTTTTTGGAGATCTATTGCAGTTGACTCCAGTAAAAGGACCACCAGTGTTTAAAATGCTCACACATGAAGATACCAGGAAGTCCCTTGGAAGCATTGGAAACGTTAATATATGGTTACATTTTAAATATGCTGAACTGCTTCAAAATATGCGACAGGCAAAGGATGAAGATTATAAAAATATTTTACAAGAAGTAAGAATTGGAAAAGTAAGCGAGCTTGGGAAAAAAGCTTCACATGGTCGATTAATTTCAAATTTGTATCCAAATGAAAACATTCTTCCAGAGAATAATTTTTAAAAAATGACTGAGAAGAAATCCGGGATATGTTTGATGCCAACTCTGCAAGAATGTTCCATCTTCAACAACAAAATGTTAGAGTTAGAAAATGAAGAGATTGTGAAACTGGAAGCAATAGATAAAATAGAGCATATGGGTGCAACAATTGTTTTGTCTGAAAATTTGAAAACTAAATTGGATTCATTAGAGAAAAGTATTTCTAAAACAGCTGGTTTTGAAAAGACTCTAAATGTGTGTTTAAATTGTCGTATCATTTTGAGAAGGAATTTAAATGTTGAAAGAGGTCTGGTAAATGGAGCAATGGGTTATGTTGTTGATCTTGTGAATTGTAGAAATAGAGATGGAATTGAATTTTTAAAAATAAAATTTGATGGCATTGAGCAAGTACAACAAATCAGTCGTTGTTCTGCTAGATTTTTGCTTGTAAAAGACTTATATGTTCGCCGAAAACAGTTTCCTGTTTGTTTGGCATATGCAGTAACAATTCATAAATCTCAAGGTTTAAGTGTAGATAATGCTTTAGTGAACATTGGAAGATCTGTGTTTAAAGAGGGTATGGCATATGTGGCATTATCCAGAGTCAGAACTTTATCAGGATTGTACTTGATTGAGTGTGATGAGACAAAAATTTGTTCAGATCTAGATTGTGTTAAAGAATACAATAGATTAAGAAGAGAATATGCTCCACATTTGCCTCAATATCCTCTGTTTGAAAAACGTATGGTAGGCCGAAAAAGAAGAAATGAGAGTAATTGCAGTGAGGTAGTAGCAAATAGACAAAAAGTAGAGAAAACTGTACTTGAAAACAGGAAGAAAAAGAATTGTGAAGAAAATGTTTTTGGATTTCAGTTTGAAAATAGTTCTGGTGTCAACTGCTATGCTAATGTAGTGATTAATGTTGTTTTTTTTCTTAAAACTTTACAATAACAGATTGTTGAAAATCAGGATCAAAGATTGTGTGGTTTATTGAATTCTGTGTTTGAGAAATGTAGCAGTGATACAGCAAAAATAGAAAGTGTAACAGAAATTCGAAATATTTTAGATATGTGTTCTGGTCAAGATAAATTTTCACAGAACATTCAGCAGGATTGTCAGGAATTTTTAATGTATATGTTTGCTGTTTTGGAAGATGAAGGTATAGATGTAGATAATCTTTTCAGCCTTTCTTATCAATGGCAGCATGACTGCCACAATTGTAGTTCATCAAGTACTACTAGAATAGACACTGAAAGATTTATATATTTGACTTTACCTGACTGTAAATCAGTGTCATTTAAAAATCTAGTTAAAGCAGCAGATCATAATATGGTGTGTACCCAATGTAACTGTACAATGTTGTCCACATTATTTATACAAAGTTATGGGCAGTATATCATTTTAGTTTTCCAACGATGTAGACCTGATGGAACTAAATTGACAACTTCTATCAAAAATTTTGTGGCTTCTCAGTTTTCAATTTCAGGAAAAACCTTTAAAACTGAAGCTATTATTTATCATGACGGTTCTTCGACAACCTCAGGACATTATACATGCTACTTAAAATGTGAAAAGGGATGGAGTTACTGCAATGATTCTCATTTAACTTATAAACAAAGTTTGTCTTATGACTCTACAAATTCTTATCTAGTGTTTTTAAGTTTTAGTAAAGGGATTGGCCTTTGAAGACGGGAATAGATACTAAAAGTTAGTTAGTTAGTTAGTTAATCTAATGTTTTAAATTATTTATCTCATGTAGATACTTTAAGTGGATCTCAAAGTAAAAAATACTGATATATCTGACACAAATTGGCCGTGAGGAAAGTGTAAGGTATGATGTTCTTAGATCTTTTTTCATAGGAAGTCGATGAAATGGAAGTTATAGAGCACAGCAGACTTTTTTTCCACCAAAAGGACCTTCACTATCTTCTATTTGGCCTCACGGAAAAGTAAGTGAATCAAAGATTAGTGTACATATATGAGATGTATGTTTGAATGGGTTTTTTTAAACACAATCTTTTAGATTGTGTTTTTTTTTCCCGCTGTTATATGATGAAGACTTTGAACTCACTAATTTAAGTGTAATTCAATATATTCTGAGAACAGCAAAAATAAATAATGTAACATATTGTAGAAGTTATTGTGTGTTAGACCTGGCACCTTGGCGTGAGTTTCCCTTCCACTTTTTGCTGGTGTGCCTCCGATGTTTTGCTGGTTTTCCGCTACTCAGGGCACTGCGCCACGGCCAACCCGTGCCGCAGTGCAAGTGCTCCCTACTGTAAATTGTGAACCTTGTTGAACCTGGGCAGAAGGCCCAAAGGATTAATTGCTAGAAAGAACTGTGGCAACTTGAAACTAAGTAAACTGGAACCGCTATTGAAAGTTTGACAACTGTATTTACAAGCCTGCTTGAAATTTATATAAAGAATATATATTTTTACAAATACAGTTTGGTGTCACTGTGTGGAGGGTTGGTTGTGATGGTGTAATATTGCAAATGTTTAACCCTATGTGCCCCAGAGATTAGCCTGAGACTGCTTAAGCCACACTACCTAGAGGGTAAGCAGAGGTTGTCTTGACGGTAACCCTCAGCCCTGACGAGGAAGAGAGAGTCCCTGCTTGTCGCCAGTGCCGCACTGCGCCAACTAGAGACTCCCCCTTCCTACATTGTGTAGTTTGCATTGTGTAATTTATATTGTGTTCACATTGTCTCACACTCATTTTCCTTTTTCACCCTTATTTACCTCTCTTTACTAATTTACACTCTCTTTTCATCGCTGTTCCTTTACTGCACTTCATTCACAACTTCTCAATCTAATTTGAACTGTCTGTATTTCCTCTCTTTCTTCCACCGCTTTTTATCTTTTTCACATTCTCTCAGTACCACTGCTTTAGTTTTCTTACCCTCTCTTTCTTTTTCTCCTTTTTTTTCTTTCGCACTCATTGTACTGTAGTTCACTTAGTTCTTCCCTTTGTTTTTCTGTGTACTTACTCTCTCACTCCTTTTTTATCCATCGTTCTATATTAACCTCATTCCCTTCATCCCTTCACTCTGTGACTCCCCTTCACTCACTCTCAGTCATCTTCTATTCCTCTTTTTTATTAATAGTTCCTCCTTCAGACTCCTCTCCTTTTCACTCATTTTCCTTTTACTTTCTTATCTTTCCTGATTTTGTTTTGGTATCTTACATTCTTTTAGTATCTTACTTACCTTTAGTAAATTGCTCTCTTTCTATTTCTTTTTCTCTTTCTACATTACTTTATTTCTGTTTTTGTATCCTCCACTATTGCTTCATTTCTTAGTAAACTTTGTTAGATTTTTAAACCTCTTGAACTGTTTCTTCTATTTTAATATATATTTTTTACTAATTATAACGTGTTTTTTCTTTTGTCTTTCACAGATACAAGTTTTCATTAATTATATGGTAAGTGTGTTTACAAAATGTAGTTTGTTATCACCTTTTGTTTTATTTTCACTACTTTTCTCTCATCCTACCTCACCCTTGTTTCCTTACTTTGTTTCCCTCACTTATTCTTATCCTCCATGTTTACTTCCTACCACATTCAACTTCTTTCAGTACCTCTGCTTATCCACACTCCTTCACTTACCTTTTTTACTGGTTCACTTAGTCCCTTTGTGACACTCCTTCATTTACTCTCTCTCTTCTTTCTCTCTGTCACTCCCCATGTCTTACCCTTATTCACTTATATCCACCCTCTTTCACTCCTCTTTACTTACACTCACTGCTATTTTCTTTCCCTCCGTCACCACTGTTCCTTTTCTCTGGTTCCGTCACTATCTGTCATTCCCCATACTTAACTCTCCTTCCTTTTACTTTCATCATCCATTCACATTCTCCCAGAACCTCTGCTTTAGTCTTCTTCCTCTTTCTTCTCTTCTTTTGCTCCCTTATTCATTTTCCTTTTCTCAGTTACTTCCTCTTACACTTTTTCTTTGTCTTACTATCTATTACACAGTCCCTTTGTGTTCCTCCCTCTAGCTCTCTTTCTCTTAACACCACTCTCTCTGTCCCCATTCCTCATGGTCACTCCTTCATTATTTTTTTTAATTTTTTTTTGTTGGTGCGCTGACGGGACGTGCACCGGTACGCGCACCGGGGCGTTCACCAGTACACGCACCGGGAGCGCTCCAGAGTCAAATATAAAAAAAAAAGTAAAATACTATTTTAAAACAAAAATATTATCTTAATATACATTATAGTGTTCATTTTTAGAAAAACATACCTTTCTCAGCTATAGACATTTGTGAAAAAATAAGCTTAGAAATTCACTAAAAAGTACATAGGTATGAAGCCCTATAAAAAGTTAAGAATTAGCAGTTAAAAAACCTATGAAATTCACTGAAAAAACCAGAGGTTTCACACCAGTTATAGTTAGGAATTAGCATTTAAAAAACCTAAGAAATTCACTGAAAAAACCATAGGTTTCACACCAGTTATAGTTAGCTGGAAGTTTTACTGACATAAAACCATTGAAATTCCCACGTTATAGTTAGTTGGACTCACTATAACTTGCGCGTGTAATGCACTGCTGATGACATCACATATTACATCACTCATGACATGGTCAGTTACATCACTCATGACATCACTGATGACACCATCCTTGTGACACAGTGACTGATCTCCTTTCACTGTAAAGTAACCCTTGAAACACATATTCAAAAATAGAAACTAACATTTTCAAAAAAGTGGATATACCCATACCAGTTACAACAACCAATTCAGTAATTTCACCATCTATGTACACATTCACACATTCACCAACAGTTTTATATAGTCACTCATACATATACTCACTCATCATATGTAGTGATACACCTATTCATCCTGTTACACACCGACAGTTATCAAAAAGTTACTCACACATATACTCACATATGCAAATAAACTAATAAACATCCATTTATTTGCATATACCGATATACACACACTACCACCTTACTTCTAAGGAAACTTACACATATGTATTCTTTTAAACAATCACTTATAAAAACACATACTTATTTAAACAGGAACTCTTACAATCTCTCACTTTCACATATACTGACTTATATACATCAATACTCACATATACTAGATTAAAATATATCTTGTTACTGATAAACACACTAGTGAGATAGGCATTCAATCACTAACACACACATATACACACTCATCCACTCATACAGCCCTGCACATATGCTGTTTTCAAAAAACATACAAACAGTGAGTCAGTCATTGATGCATCTATGTGCTAAGTAACACCCCCACCAAACCATACAGACACTCATACTGATACTAAAAAAACATCTAATAACCCATATACACACACATGTAGCTACTCAGCAACCCATACAGCCACTTATACACAAAGTGAAACACTGATACATATATTTAAATTTTTAAACATTATTCGCGAATATATGTATTCACTGAGATGCACTTAATAAGCCAGTTAACCAATCAATTTAAAAAAAAAATCCATTTAGACACTTATTTAAACATTTATTCTTCAATCAACTTTTACATATACATATATAAAACATATTTATTTTTCAGAAAGACACACATTCACTGGATGGTGTCATCAGTGATGTCATGAGTGATGTAACTGACCATGTCATGAGTGATGTAATATGTGAAGTCATCAGCAGTGCATTACACGCGCAAGTTATAGTGAGTCCAACTAACTATAATGTGGGAATTTCAATGGTTTTATGTCAGTAAAATTTCCAGCTAACTATAACTGGTGTGAAACCTATTGTTTTTTCAGTGAATTTCTTAGGTTTTTTAAATGCTAATTCCTAACTATAACTGGTGTGAAACCTCTGGTTTTTTCAGTGAATATATATATATATATTTAATATATATGTATATATATATATATATTTATATATATATATATCTATCTTCTACTGGTGGTCGCCAGTAGGCAGTTGTAGTTAGAACCTACTTTCCATAGGAAAAGCATTTTTTCATTTGCCAATAACTTTGGCGCCGTTTGACGAATCTTTGCGAAATGTTCAAAACTAATTGTTCCATCAGATCATCTCCTGTCTTGAAAGTTTTGGGGTGATTCATCAAGCGGGGAGCGAGAAAAGAGGAGGTCCCAAAATGTGTTTTCTCCATGTTTATTTCCATAGAAACCTTCAGACAGGGCTACAGCCCGAACTGCTGAATGGAATTACACCAAATTTGGCATGGATATAGCTCTTGGTCCAGAAAGCACACTTTTCTTAAAAGGGTGTAAATTCGTTCAGAAGTGTCTGAGATATTTCAAGATTTACAGATATCAACATTTGAGAATTGTGAGATCTGATTGGCTGAGCCTTCCCAAGCATGAGCTGTCTCTAATTGGCTGCCAATACTTCAAACCAGGAAGTGCTGGCATCCATCTTGTGCCTAGGACCAAGTGAAAATGAAAAAGGTGAGAGATACATTACAGGCAAGAAAAGGGACCACCAGGGCGGGCTTCCGCACTTCATTTTTTAAAGCCCTTGGGTGGGGCAGGTCCCGGTGCAATCCTCATTACTGTGGTAGGGGCCCGTGGGGCCCCCTCAGCCAACACCTTCCTGGGGATTTATAATTTATGCATTGGGGAATGCGGCCCCCTCAGCTCCAAGAACCGCCACCTCCCCGGGGCTTTATTATAATAGGGTGGGGGGCCTCGCAGGGCCCCCAAGCCCTGGTTCGCCAACTCCCGGGGCTGAAATAAGTAATGCATGCGGAGGGGCTTGAGCCCCCCCCACACTGCCCCAGGGACCACCACCTCCCCTGGGCATTCAATATGCTAATATGGGGGTCTGTTACAGGCCCCTGCGACCACGACCTCCCTGGGGCTTTACAAATGATGGGAGGGCGGCCATGCAGCCCCCATCCTGGAGCCCTCCTTGGCCCTGGGGATTGCCAACCCTCTAGTGCAATGTCCCACTAACCCATACAGTCATTCATACATGCAGTCATTCATCAATACAGCCACTTATATATCCACTCATACACCCATATAGACACTCACACACTGCCACTCACCCAAAGAGATACTCAAAAACCTAGTCAGTCACCCACATCATTAATTACACTGCCATTTACTCACCTATACAGTTATATACACACCACATCACTTACTCATACAGATACGTACTGTCTGCAACAATTACTGACATAAGCACACACTTATCCATGCAGCCACTGTCACAATCACTCAATGTCACATATACTCACTTATATTCTCCAAACAACCATATATATATATATATATATATACTGAAAAAACAGGTTTTACAGATGTTATAGTTTGGAATTAATATTCAAAAAACCTTAGAAATTCACTGAAAAAAACATAAGTTTCAGGGGCGTTATAGTTAGCTGGACATTTCACTCATACAAAACCATTGAAATTCCCAGGTTATAGTTAGTTCAGCTAACTATAACTCGTGCACCAGCAATGCACTGATGATTACGTCACATATTACATCACTCATGACATGGTCAGTGACATCACTCATATAACTGGTGTAAGAAGGTAGACTATCCACTTCGTTAATTAGACCCAACTTACACCCACATCTAAAGACCAACACGTGATAGAGGTACTAATCATGCAGCTCCGACACCCAACAAAGCCACAACACCCAGTGCTACCACCACCAGAACCTCCCCCGGACCACTCCCCCCTACTACCTCCAAGGCAGCGCAAAACAGGACAACGGACCTTCCAAAAATACCATATCCCCGTAACCATACAATAACTGAATGTTCGGAGATGTGGCAACCAACTATGTGTAAGGGAGGCAACTCACACATCAACAATAATTCACACAATCCCAAGTGTACCGGTGATGTGCTGTACACAACTCACTATACAAACCACAAACCTCTCAATGTGGAGATATAGTATTAGTACGTGTACTGTACTGCACAGTGAACGCAACCATATTACCTCAAACACTGGGGAATATCTCGGTCATGTAGCTGTGTTATCCCCCCCTTGAAGAGGAAGCGGAGTGGGCTGGTCCGATGTACGCAACTCCAGCATAAGAGTATAAATACATAGGCCACACCCTGGGCGTGGTTCACTTGTGCAAAGACGAGTCTGCCAGAGCAGCGGCCCTCACCCTGCCACGTGGCTGCCACCATGACCCCAGGCCTCCTGGATAAAGGCCCCCTGCGAACCCAGCGCACAGCACCACAGACTTATGTCTGTATTGACTACTGCCTTCGATCTACACTGCAGAGAGCTAGGTTCACAACTTGAATTCAGCCTTGATTTATTAATTGCACAGAGAACTGTACTCTATGTCCTCAAATTTTGTGAAGAAGTGACAAAAAGCATTGCTCGATGTCTATGCTAACTACTGCCTTCGATGTGCACTGCGGACAGTAGGGTTCACAACTTGAATTCAGCTTAGGATCTACACTAAATACAGCATTAAATTCAGCCTTGATTTATTTATTGCAGAGAGAATTGTACTCTATGTCCTCAGATTTTGTTAAAGGATGTGACAAAAAAGCATTCCTCGAAGTTTGTGCTGACTACTGCCTTCGATCTACACTACAGACAGCAGGGTTCACAACTTGAATTCAGCTTTGGATCTACACTATGGACAGCATTGAATTCTGCCTTGATGTATTTAATGCAGGGAGAATTGTTCTCTTATGTCCTCAGATTTTGTTAATGGATGTGACAAAAAGCATTCCTTGATGTCTGTTCTGACTACTGCCTTCGATCTACACTGCGGACAGCAGGGCTCAGAATTCAGGTGGAGTGGAGATTGCAGATTACGAAGTCCAGTAGGCAAACAAGACACATTGTACCAGTGTGACCCGCCCGGACCACGCATCATCGCAGGGTATGCACACGCTGAGTTCTTCAAGTGCCACTAACTCGCTGCACCATAAGTCATTGCCACGTGGCCTTATTAAGGCAGAATTCATTAGACAGAAGACATTGCTCCCAGTGCGGCCCATCCGAACCCCACATTATCGCAGGGTGCGCACACGCTGAACGCCACAGGTACCACTAACTCAGTGCACCATAAGTCATCACCACGTGGCCTTATTAGGCAGAATTCAGTAGGCAAAATACATTGCTACCAGTGTGGCCTGCCCAGACCATGCATCATCGCAGACACCACACAAGCTGGTTGCTTCAGGAGTCACTAACTCAGTGCACCATTTATCATCGCTGGCTGCACACATGCTGAATTGCCAAAACTGTGCAGCTCTACTGCCTCCTGCCTACACTGCGGTCACCAGGGCTCACAATTAAATTGACTCTTTAATTGCAGAGTGTAGTAGGCAACTAAGTATAACGTCCCCAAAGCCTACACAATATCCTTTTAGTTTCCTTGATTCAAGAACACCTTTTATATCAGTTATAACTTTAGTACAGTACCCAAATTCATCTTGCAAGTCCAAACGAACACTGAATGGCAGTCTACACTACGGGCAACACAGCTCACAATTTGAACTATAATGTTCCTGAAACCTACATGTTTCGACAATGTATTCCATCCATATTTCATGTTTTCTTCCATACGCCTACACTGCGGTCAGGCAAGCTCACAATATTAATTCAGTCTTGTTTTATTAAATGCAGAGAGAATTGTACTCTATGTCCTCAGATTTTGTTAAAAGAATGTGACAAAAAGCATTCCTAGATTTCTGTGCTGACTATTGCCTTCGATCTACACTGCAGATAACAGGGCTCACAATTCAGATGGACCAGCAATTGCAGATTACGCAGTCCAGTAGGCAACAGACATTGCTCCCATTGTGACCCACCCGGACCACGTATCATCGCAGGCTGCGCACACACTGAATGCTTCTGATGGCCGTACCTCAGTGCGCCATAAGTCATGGACCCTTTACAATAGAATCTATTGTGTATTATTTCACATGGAGTGCTACACAGCCCCCCTCCTTAATTTTTTTTTTTTTAAACAGGATTGGGGAGGAGGCCATGCCCCCTCCCTGCACTACTCTACAAACGTGCCCCCTGGCGCGTTTGCAGAGGGGGAAGTAATTCCCCTTGAATAGTGGGGGTCCCTGGGTGCCAAGTAGCCCACCAGGAGCCTCCAGTATGCGCCAGGGGGCTGAGTTGCAGAGAGGTGTAATGAGGCCACGCCCCTTTTTACACCTCTCTGCAACGCAGCCCCCTGGCGCATACTGGAGGTTCCTGGTGGGCTAAATGTCCCCCAGGGACCCCCAGTATTGAAGGGGATTTAGTTCCCACTCTGGAAACGCGCCTGGGGGCTGCGTTGCAGAGAGGTGTAATGAGGCCACACCCCTTTTTACATCTCTCTGCAACGCAGCTCCCTGGCGCATACTGGAGGTTCCTGGTGGGCTAGTTGGCCCCCAGGGACCCCCAGTATTCAAGGGGATTTAGTTCCCCTTCTGGAAACGCGCCAGGGGGCTGCGTTGCAGAGAGGTGTAAGGAGGCCACGCCCCTTTTTACACCTCTCTGCAACGCAGCCCCCTGGCACATACTGGAGGTTCCTGGTGAGCTAGTTGAACAACCAACCTACATTGGGATGCTGTGTCTTTTGTTGTCCTGAGAGTGTGCTTAACTGAGTTACCTTTGGACATTGAATTGCCATTTACTCCGCCAGCGTGCACGCTACTCTTTGAGGGTCTTTGAGGTCCAGAAGGAGTTTGGTACTTGGAGATATAGATATATATATATATATATATATATATATATATATATATATATATATATATATATATATATATATATATATATATATATATATATATATATATATATATATAAATAAAAAAGGAGGGTCCCAAAACACACTTTTTTCCATGTAATTTTCTGCAGATTTTGTACAGCAATACAAAAAAACTGCTGAACAGAATGATACCAAATTTAGTAAAAAGCTGCATCTTCATTTAGAACTCATGCTTTTTGTGCTTCATTGAAAATCAGTTCAGCAGTTTTTGGGAAATTAAGGTTCAAAAGTTAGTGATATATTGCCAATTGGCCCAGTGGGAATCCTGCAGTACTGCTAAATAAAAAATAAAAACAATAGAGCATTCTGATTGGCCAAGAGGTCCCTTTTCTGATCATTCATCTGGATCCTGGTCCCACGCGACTGAGTGAAAACAGAAATGTAGCAGCGGTCATTTCAGGACTCATGGACGCAGCCCCTTAGCTTGTTTAACCCTTTCGATGCTCATGACGAGCTCAGCTCGTCATGATGCACGGTTGAGCTGTGCTGATGACGAGCTGAGCTCGTCATGAACAATGGCTTTCAAAGCCACTCAGCACAGGAGGGGAAAACACCTAGCAGCCAAGGTGTTAAAAAAAACACATAAAGGGTCAGGGTATACCCTGACCCCATGGCCCTATGTAGGGGACTAGTGGATCATTTTTTTTTTAAGATGCAGTGGGTGATAGTGCATCCCCTGTGTACTCACGCAAGAGAACTGCAAGACTGGGGAAAAAAATGAAAACAGGAGCCTGCACCCAACCCATTGTTGGTGCAACAAGTGCTGTATACCTCTAGACATGTATTTCTGGATGTTTGTCCTTCTTTGAGGTAGAAATTGCAAAGTCTTATAACTAAAGTACAGGTTGTCATGCACTACACTGACCACAATGTACCTGGGCTAATTTTGTTCTGGTTTGCCCGGACGTGTGCTTCTTCCCTGCATTTTTGTTGGCTTCATGTTGAGTTATTGTACTGATGAGTTCATTGGACTGCACCTGCACTCTGTGAGTGGTACAGAAATCTGAGAAGACTGTGAGCAGCATTGCCAACATCCCCAAATGTAAGTGTTACACTCTACTGAAGGACAAATATCCTGAAACTTATGTCTAGGGATACAGAGCATTGTCCGCACCAGCAATTGCAAATACTGCATAGTCTTGCAACTAAAGTGAGTGTTATCATGCTTTCCATCTACCTGTTTGCATCTCTGCAAATTGTGCGCTGATATGCCAGGCGGCGTGTTCCCCCTCATTTAAAAAAGAAAAATAATCTTTTAACATTATTTCATATATACAAAGTCAGTACTCCCCCAACGCCTATAATACATTTCAAAACCTGAAATTAAAATGTCATTAACACTTACAAAATGTATTCAAGGTGTAAAGATAAATCTGTGATAGATAAATTCTTTATTCAGTTAAATAACTACCCATAAAACAAATAAGCAGATAAGAACATATCAAATATACTAAACAGTACACATATAATAGGCACGCAAGATGAGACATAAATAACAAGACAGGTACAGTTAATTCAAATAATCCAGTTGCCACATAAACGTATGAGGGATAAATCCAGTGTGTACAAATATTACGAAAACATGTACAATTACCAGGGGTTAAGTCCAGCCCCCTCAGATCTTAAAAATATTATTTCAAAAGTAACCCATATTTACACAGGTATTAAAATCTCCCAACATAGCGAGAAATAGCCTTACTGGCCTTATTTTGTGAATCTAACCTTCTCTCAGGATAGAAACCAGGATTATTTTCCTAGTGAGGGTGTTTAGTCTACAAAACATTACTACATGTGTAACAGAGTGCACCGAAGTTTTGTCAAACTCACAGGGGCCTAGAAAGCCATCTGCAACCCAACCTTTAGGAAATCTGGTTAGTGGGAGGAAAGATTTCAACCTGAACCTGGATATGAGTGGGTGGTGGTAAACATTGTTCACCCATGGCAGGTATGGTTCAATAAAGCGAACTGTTTTTTTTTGTCAAAGGCTGGGGGGAGCGAAGGCTGTGAATGCAGACCTAATGTAATTCATCTAAGGTATAGCTTTGGAGTTGGCCCCAATGAGAGGCAATATAATAATCTAGCTAATTAATTAACCAGTTTGGTGCAGAGAATGAAATGGTTCCCTCCTCCACCACAGTGCCCGTGTGCCAAAGTCTAAACCGTTCCCTCCTCTGCACACTACCACCAAATACCTCTGCTGTAAACTGCAAAGGGATTTCCTTTTTTGTTTTGAGCCTCTGGAGTGGGGAAGGGCTTCCCCAACCTCCTGAGGCATTTCTTTTTCAATGTAATGAATGTCGCGCACATGGCAAACTGACATCATTACATTGAATGTGAGCCAATCGGCTTATTTCAGTTTCACTGATTCGGGGCTCACTGGGCTATCTCAGACCCCGAGCACCGAAACACACAGTAGAGAAATCGTTGGAAAGGGGAGAATCTCCCCTTTCCAATAGTACCATTCCCTAGTGGATCCCTGCTTGTGGATTGTTACACGTGGCCGATCCCCAAGCAGGGATCCACCACTAGACACCAGGGAGGGGGGAGCGGCCCGTTGGGCCTTTGCTCCAAGAGCCTTTGCTCCCCCCATATTTCTATAAACAAATTCAGTCTTTCTGCCCTCGAGGGGGCAGAAGGGCATAATAGCTCCCGATATGCCCCCCCCCCCCCGGAGGGCAGGAATCACACTAGGAACCTTCAAAACATAGGGGTGGGGAGGGGATGCCAAAAACAGGCAAGCCAATGCCCCCACCCCCTCAAAAACATAAGGGACAGTATTTCTGCCCCCCCCCCCCCCCCCAGGGGACAGATGGGGTTATTACCCTCAATGAAAACCCACTAGGCACCATGGATTCTTTTTTATTATAAAAAAGAGGTTGGGCTGCCCAGAATGGGCTTGCCAATGCCCCCACCCCCTCCATACAAATTGGGCAGTCTTTCTGCCCCTCCTGTGGGCATATCA